>NC_091938.1:14791718-15092718 GCF_041260155.1 Ptychodera flava | reverse complement strand
CACTGCACTGAAAATCGGCTGAGGCACAGTCCTGATCCTGCACAATGCATCGAATCGACAGGCTTTTATCACCGTTATGCGATAGTGGGCCCTTCAGTCACATGTACGTTTTTGGAGGGACCGTGGTTCCAGCCTAAAATTCGTTGAACAAGAAAGGAAAGTCTCTGGTTAGCATCACCGTGGTTAACTGGAAATGCATTTGTTTACGCATTGAGGTATAAAGAGAGAGTCGTCTTTTGCTCGTGATTATGACTCCAAGACTGGCCAAGACTGTATCGTGTTTCGAAAATCAATGTTGACCTGGCCTGACATCAGTATGCCTATCGCGTTCATGGTAGGCCTGCCCGCAGCCTCTGTGTTGTGGTGGGACTGTGGTTTACTTGCACGCGTGCGAAATACAGCGTTTTGATTGGTACCTGTCAATAGGTTTACGCCCATACCAGTCACAGTTCGATAGACACCATAGGACCTAGATATTTGCAATATAGCAACCCCTTAACATATGGTCTGTGTACAAAATCAATGTACAGAATTTAGATTGATCAATTTTTAATGTTACAAATTTGCGTGCAGTGTGATTTTGAAAAATACTGGCCCTCGCTCCCTATTATTTCTCTCAAGTTCCTTTCTGCATATGCACAGAATTCGCTAATCATTCGCTGGTCCCCAGTTCATGCATTTAGAAGGCGGCGTTGAAGCCCGAATGTTTATTTATTCATGAAAATGAATCAATGAATTAAATTTGAGTGAAAATGCACCTACTTCTGGCTCGCGGCACGCGACGCGTGGCACGCGGCACGCGGCACGTGGCACGTGAATGAGGCTTACCCTATAGTATGAGGGGGTTTCCTTGTCATCTCAGACGGAAAACTTCTTTGAAAAAACTGTTGGCAACATGCAGCTCCACCTTTAGTTATCAGGGTAAAATACGCTGGACTGATCATCTCTGCAGCTAATATTACATATATCACCACCTCTTTGCAAATATCCAAATAAGGTATATAGAAACACAAGGACAAGGCCTCGTTAGGGGGCGCAATTTTGTTGCACACCACACAATCAAGCTTGCAACTATAAATGCACATGACAAAATTTCTTCTATGTAATTTATAATGCAGGTCGTACTTTTGCTTTAACCCGAAATTACTACAACTTTAGTGTTACAAATTGTAACTTTGTGAAGCGAAGAACTTAGCACACAACGGCAATGGAACGTGAGCGGAATCAGCTGTTTATTTTTGTCCTTTTAACCAACAGACAAACGCAAAAGTGATGCAGCCTTTCATGCCATATGTCATGAAACTAATGAATTGCGAAGTAGACGACTTGGAAAGCCTCATGGAAGCTATATATCCAGGCATGCAAACCTCCGCAGAGTTGATATACCCATACATCAACGACGTCATAGATGCTTGTGTAAACGGAAAATTTTACGTCATCCGTAAGTATAATAAATGCTGAACACAGAAATATCCTTCTTGGCCTTTAAGTGACGTCGATAATTATAAATGTCGCCAAACCATCGCCATAAAACCGAGATGTTCCATATTCAAGCAAAAGTGTAGCCTCAATAACTCTAATCAGAACATTTTCATCGAAATTTTCATCGAAAGTTTTCTGAATTTCCGAATCCTTTGTTAGGTCAAGATATAAACTTTAAGGTAGTATGCGCCTCGAAAATGAAAGATATAAACTTTTGCTCAAACTTTTCTTAAGGAATCTTTCAACCATTCTCTTTCAAAATCAAGAATAAAAATCAGGGATAACCGTGCAAATTTTAGTACTAGAGAAACAAAATACCCAATATTTACCAATACTTGAAATTCAAAATGGCTGCTATTCCTAAGTTAACTTTATTGAGAAAAATAAAATTTTTGATTTTTTAAAAACTAAGACGGTGAAAATTTTTCCTACACCAAGAGCTTTAAAATGAACTTCCCAGAGAGTAATAGATTATAGAAGAAATGTAAAAGTTTGAGAGTTCAAATATCTGTCCCCAAGTCGCGTTCTACTTTAAATACCATGTAAAACACCAATGGGAGGTGAAAAAACTAGCAGGCAATGACGTGTTTGTGTACTGTTCTGCGGCTGTATGGTTTATGATGACGTAAGGTTCGGCAAGGAAATATCATCGCATGCTTATTGGTTGATTAGACAATCGGTGCTTTTCCCGATCATTCAAATGTGTTCTCATTCATATTGATTATTCGAGGACGTCTGAGGAAAAGTAATCGTCATTTAGCACAAAAACCGTAGACTGAGTATTTTCCAAACTTTGTCATTATGGCCACAGACAAGGAGAAACCTTGTATGTGTTATGGCGTGTGATATTGGATAATTTCTTCGCCATTCTCAAAGAAATTCAATATCCGAGTGAAAAATTGAATCTGTATCTCTTACTTTGATAGCGGCGATAAAGGGGGCTTTTAAGGAGAAAGAAGACGAAATCATGGCAAGGTTTGATGAGATTGCTGAAAAATTTGATGAAATTGGACCCGGACAGAAGTATGCTATAATTCAGCTGTATGATGACGTAGGAAAGAAACACCCACAAGTAAGTGCGATAATTGCAACGCTACTTTGTACACAATGGAGTGTGTACGGAGGTTATTGACTTCGCAGCGAAGATTAAAATTGAAATAACCTTACCCATTCATTATCTGTCAGCTCCTTGAGCGTGGATGGTTCTTTTAGAAACAGTAAAATTACACATATTGAATTCCATTAAACAATAATCCGTGACTTAAAAATGATTAATAATTGGGCACTCTCTGCTATTCATCGCACCCTTTCAATGTAGCTATTTTCTAACTATAAACTCAGAACCAAAGCATCCTCAGTGGTAAACCATAATTGATAATTTGCAGCGCAGGATTTAATCAAATGCTTGTCAGATGTATAGACAGAATAAAAAGCATTAATTGCTTGCCCACACATATTTGACTTTTGTGAATGGGTGAATCCAGGAATTAGAATGGAACACAGTACAAACAAAACTATGTGCACAACGTCAATAGAAACACGTGTATTTCCATACGCTTATGTCCAAGTGAGTTGGTTTGTACAGGTGTCACATGATCTCTTACACGTTCTGCATCTACAGAACACCGTGCCCTCTTTTTATGAAGGAGTATATCAATTCTATACTGAAGGGATTTCACGTATAAACTGCTATGAAAATGTTATGAATTAGCAATAATCACCCCAGCGACTGATATACCGCGAGATTTTGACCAGCTCATGTGATATATTCACGGGCGATAGCGAGTGCATATATGGAGTGACCTTGTCAAAACTGAGTGGTATACTCATCGCTTGTGTGGTTTATTGCTATTATAACACAGTATATTTAACGTTTCACGTGAAACGTGAAAAAAGAGGATTTTTCTAAAGCTGAGAGCTCGCGCGTGTTCAAACCATGTTTTATCAAGAACATGGTGCTATATTGTGAATACAGCATGGTGGTTATTTCACGTCTCGACCAATCAGATCGCTGTATTTGTATAATGGTATAGTATGGTATGGTATTGTATAATTAGTTATTTTTACCTTGTAGTTATGCTAAACGAATGAATGTTTACTTTCTTTCTTTCTTTCTCAAGAGAGTTTTGCCATACAAGGATCAGCTTCTTGAGTCTCTCAGTGACTTCACGACCTCATCGTTGGCAGCAATGGCGCTGGTTTCTATCATCGCCGCCGATCCTAAACAGTTTGACGACGAGGACACCATAAGTAAACTGCTAGCAGTTCCTGACGCTTATCCCGCCATGATATACTACAGTAACCAGGCCCTGGCCGTCCTTGGCAGACTTGATGAGGTGTGTACAATCGTATGGTTAGGGAAGTATTGGCTAGTGAGAAGTTTGTCAAAAAGGCAGTCATTAAATGCAGCGATATCTTAGTCTAGTCCTGGCCGCGAGATAAATAACAATTCATATCGGTCTAGCTATAGGCAAGATGAACAGTTGTGAATGGTCATGTTAATTTTAAGCTAAGGTTACTAAACATAAGTATTTCTGCATAAGCCAAAGGCGTGTGTTTTCTGTTTGCGTAGTTTTATTTCTGTTTTACTGAGGTGCTTTCCTAATTGTTGAAAGAATAGGAGAAGGACAGAGATAGAGAAAGAGGGACAGACAGACAGACAGACAGACAAGCAGACAGACACAGCTTTAATCAATCGTGTATGTCGCTTACTGTTTTATTAGGAAAAAGCAGAGAGGTTTATGAAGGTGTTTGCAGAACAACTGGAAAACCCGATCTACTCGCAGCAGGTCACTACCATTATTATGACAATGAAACAATTGGCGGGCACCGAGTACATCCCGGTTCTTGAAAAGTATAAGGATCTTATCCTCTCGTTCAAAGACAGTGCAGTCGCAGGTGTCTCTGAAATAGTCAATGGTGTCATGGATTTGCTCGAAGGAAGAACGTAGGTTTCAGCTTAAAGTACTAGTCACTGTTGTTTTGACGAGATATCTTCTCGATAAAATGAAGGTGGAATGCGCCTCGGGAACAAACATTCCAACTCTCAATTTTTCAACATTCTTTTCGTCTACCACTCGAGTAGGATAACTTTGAAGCTCTTGGAATAAATGAAGTTTTCATCGCCATATTTTTTGTGAAAAATCGAAATTTGATTTTTCCTAATAGAGTAGAACAAAGAGATTGAGGAATCATTTTGAATTTTAAATGTCGGTAAATTTTAGGATACTTGTTTTGCCGTTAATAAAATTTGCACACTGACCCCTCGTTCTTATTCTTGATTATGAAATACGAAGAAAGACAAAGAATGTTTTAAAGTTTCCTTAAGGCAAGTTTGAACGAAAGATTACATCTTTCAATTTCGAGGCGCATTCTACCTAAGGCCTTTTGATCCATTGCTAATAACCCTTCAAAAAGACTGACTATGGTATTCGTCAATGACAAATAATACTGCACAATGCTGTGATAAAGTTTGGAATAATTTATGTTTTTCGCATTTAATCTGTTGCGAGAAAATTTCGTTCCTTACAGTCTATCGGCGAGAATTTATATTTTTGCAAGATACATCTGCAATAAATTTTCACCGATTGCTACCGATTGTAGGAAAACTAAATTCTTACTCTCTGATGGCAAGTTTTATTACGCACGAATGGAGTACGAGAAAAATAAATGCTTTTAAGTTAAATGTGAGAAAGCCATATTCTTGCGATAAAAAGTCAATTCTCGCACACTTCTCGTTACCTCTTCTCGCTATCCTCTCTCAGTGTTCGGTAATAGTGAAACATGAACAGTTGTAAAAATTCGTTATCAAGCTCTCGGCTGTTTTAAAATCATGGCACATGGTCATTATAAGTTATCAAGTACTTGAAACTTCACTTCTCTCATATTATGCCTTTCTTTCAAAACTTTAGCTCGGTTATTGAACCAATCTTTTTTGAGATTGGGGATTTGGCCGAGCGGTTTTGTCTGTCGCTTTCTCCGCTAGGTGATCGGGTACCGTACGTTGTGAGTTTGAGTCCGATTGAAACCATCGTGTTATTTGATAAACCAGTTGACGAGTTGAAAGAAACTAAGTTCTATTATTAAGTGCAGTGAGACTTTGTCATCCAACTTTGCGTATTTCGTATTGATCTCGCGGATGACGTAACCGGTTTATGTGTGATACCGTGTGAGAGTGCATTGACATGAAAAATAACAGTGCAATATCAAAGTGTGCTTAAAATCGCGGGCATTTTGATGTCTATCAATGGATCATATACTATTTAAAGCAGCCGCAAATGTCGGAGCTAAAATATTGTATTTAGGCATTCCGGGGTTATCAAAGACGATTTGAACAGTTTTTTGCAAAATTAAGGGAGAGTAATCTAGAATGTTTTGCTAGACGTCTTGCTAATGTCGTTCCTTTTTATGCTTTCGCCTCTCTCAAAACAGTCTGGCGGCAGTAGCTGACCAAATGGCTGACATACAGGACGACGTCGAGGACCTTGACCAACGCGTCACCACAAACGCGGAAAATGTTCAACAGCTTGACGAGAAGTTGGACAACCAACAGCAGGAAATAGACGCGGTTAAGGAAGACGTTAAGGAGCAAGAAGAACGCCTGGACGAACTGGAAGAAGTTGTGGATGAGACCACGGAAAAAGTTGAAGAAATCGATAGAAAGGTAACATCACTCACAGATTTTGGGGTCAATACATTTTTATGTTCATCATGAAACCTAACTAACATGTTTTAGCTATTGCATATACGTAAAGCTCATCTTTTTTACCTTTGTCACATTTTGCCCTTATTTATTCGAATAGCTTTAACAACATGGTGTAATCACTTTTGTTTATTTGATTCTACTGTGACAGAGACAGGAATATATAGTGCAGCTACTACTGACTGCAAACTAAGTAAATAGATTGATGCGCAAAGGGTATGTTTAATTCACTGTGATGGCTGACATGGTGACGGAATTGTTTGGCTGAAAAGCGATACTACATACCAATCCTAATGAAGGCAATACAGCGTAGTTTACACAACGATATCAGCACATTCATATATTTGTTTGATGGACTGGAAAGCACGTTGCTCGAGTTTCTCTTTCTCGAACACAACACTATTGACTTGTGTTCTGAGTGATAGTGTAAAAAGTCTTTCTATGAAAAAAAAGCCCGTGTAGAGATTTGTTAAAAAAGTACCCATCATTTTCAAATACGCGCATTTACATAAGTCATTTGGTGGCATGGTCAGAAAAAATCGCCTTTGTTAAAATTTCCGAAGAATTCTCATTTTATGCAGTCATGTAAAATTCACATTGTTTTACAGAAAATAAAATCATCTATGGATAGACCCAGAAAAGAGATCAGACCTCGGAGTGCACGGAATCAGACCGGGAGATTACGAGAAATGCGCGAGATTGAAGCATTAAAAGAGAAATGTTACTATCTCGAAGGCTGCTTAAAAAGGAATAATCTGGTGTTCTTCAATTTTCCATTATCATGCGAGGAAAACGATTGTCGTGGCTTCATTGAATCTTTTGTTAACAAACACATGGACTTGACATTGAAATATGACATTGAATTTGCATATCGCGTTTCTGTGAACGGAAAGAGATCTAGTGAAAAAGGGCACGGTCCAATTATCGCGAGATTTATGAGTCACCAGGACAAACTGGTCATTCTATTCAATGCAGCAAAATGCTTGAAAAATAGACCATATAAAGGCCGGAACATTTACATAACAGAAGACTATCCGTATGACATTCGACAAAAACGAAAGAAATTGCAAGTAGTTGTTGAGAAGCTGCGAAAAGAGAAACCCGGCTGTAGAGCTTTCCTGTCAAAATCAGCCACAATAAAATACTACGATGAGGATGGTGGACTCAAAATTTACCATGCTTGATTGAAAAAAAATGACATTAAATATCTTTTTTCAGTAATAATTGCTATCATTTCTCCTTGAAAAACATGGAATTATAATACCTTTTATTGGGACTTTTTATATCATATCCATGAACTTAGCCCGAGAAAGCCAGGACAACTCCTCAGATTACCACCAAGAAGATTAAACCCACATCAGATTCACTGTAGAGCCGTCGCAAAGTAAAATGTCGACCATTCTGTTGTATATAAATCTGGTATTGAGTTTTTTACTTTTTTAATAAAGTCTTATATTGAATAATCGGTCATTTACCAACTTATTCGTCATTGAAACACTCCGAGCGAAAGAGTGATTCCTGAAAAATACACTTTTTTTCTGATGAGATCATAGTAATAACATCCTCGCAAGTGCCGCTTTCTTTCTTTTTTGGTATACATTGTGCTTCTTGCACAACATTTGGTTTCAGTCAACTCTCTACTTCATCGAAAGGTTGGTTTATTAGTAAAGCGAGAGCTGCATGAAGTCAAATGTTAAATTTGTCTTTCTATTTGATGTAAAATATGATACAGGAACAGTGCATGATGTTGTTACATTTCTTGTCTGCTATCTTCTATAGCTACAGCACATGAAAATGTGATGAAAGAATGAAAATGACACAGTATTCTTAACTTTTCTATCCTGAATTTGTCTTTAAAATGTCCCGTTAAGGTAGTATGCATCTCGAAAATGAAAGACTTTAACTTTTGGTCAAACTTTCATCAAGGAGTATTTCAACTATCGTATTTCAAAATGAAGAATAAAACACCAAGGGTCACCGTTCAAATTTTGGCACCAGACAAACATTGCCCAAGATTTACCGATAATGAAAATTCAAAATAAGCCGCCATCCCTATGTTAACGCTATGGGGAAAAATAAAATTTTCTCTGTTCGAAACACTGAGACAGAGAAAGGTTTTCATACTCCGAGAGCTTTAAAATTAGCCCAAGCAAGAGTTGGTTCAGAAAAGAATTGTAAAAGTTTGAGAGTTCGAATATCTGTCCCCGAGGCGCATTCTCCCTTAAAACTGGCCATCGACAAGCTACTCCTCTTTTCTAGCACACATGAAAAGCTGCTCTTTGACCCTGTTCTTCTATCTGAATTAAACTCCACAGACTATCAGTAATGCCCCAGCCTGGTCACGTGATGTAGCAAAAATCCTGAACGAGGATGGTGACAATAACTGGCGTTTCCTTGCCATCAGACTTTCATATAGTCCCGAAGATGTGAGGAACTGGGCGACTGCGCATGATCCAACGATGTCCTTACTTAGGTAGATATAACGATATATGCAAACTCTGTCAACTGTAAGCGTCATTTCCGCCACAGCTGTTCATTGGCAATGCAACAGGTGACACTTTAACGCACCTTCTACACTTGCTAGGGTTAGTGAGTTGTTGTAGCATTAGATTGAAAATATTAACCAATTAGCAAACCGATACGTGATGCCATGGCAATGCGCTCGTACTAAATTTTGAGTTGCCTGTCTGTGTCTACCTCAGTTTCCAATATATTGAACGAAAGAAACAATATTGCTTTGAGCTAAATGTACGGTTGCCAAGCCGCTTTTTACGAAGACGTGTATAAAATTGACGCACGTGCGCTGTACCCCATTTTCCAAAAGCTATCCTTTGCTCAGCCGTTGGGGCAAACGTTTATGGCCATAGTTTGAGCTACGTAGCCAACGAGGAGCTGTGGATTCTTTTGTTTTTTCTTCTGTCAAGAAAGCTGATGAATTTGACATCAGGCGTGTAACGATGATCATAAGTGGCATCATATGAGTAATGAAAAGTGCATATTATGTAAAATTTTCAAAAAAGCATGTACCAGCGTTTTCCAATCACCCATGACGACAAACAAATCACCATCACATAGAAATTTTAATAATCATCGTTCAATATTTTGATAATATTGTGATAATATGGGTCAACTCGAGACAGTCGTCAAGTGAAGATCGGGGCAAATAATAGTCAACTGAAATATTCAATTGGTATTCTTTACAGCGAATGGTACACTACTCACAAAAGTGCAGAAGCAACGTACGCAGTCCTGACATCATTGAAAGAAATGGGACGAAACGACTGCGCTGAGATAATTGAAGATGCTCTAAAAGCGGCAGGTATGGGTCTTCCTGTGTAATTCATTGTTCTTTTACAGGTCATTTAATTTGCCAGACGGTACTTTAACAACTTATAATACCTTTT
Source organism: Ptychodera flava (assembly GCF_041260155.1). Lineage (NCBI taxonomy): Eukaryota > Metazoa > Hemichordata > Enteropneusta > Ptychoderidae > Ptychodera > Ptychodera flava. Next base: position 15,083,130 of record NC_091938.1, on the reverse strand, counting down.
CTGAGGAAACTTAAGCGTATTATGTTTTGAGACCAAGTCAAGTGAAGGGTTGACATAATAAATGCATTATTCATCCTCGTTGGCAGTGCTCACATTTGCGCAAATCAAAGGTTACGTTAAAATGTGGAGTTGCTTTTTAGCACAATCAAATATTTGGCCTTTAAAGCCTAACTAGCTGTATCGTTTTACATTTCCTAACCTAAAATACAATCTAATATCGATATATGTTTTTGATTCCTATTACTGAGCCATATTATCTTTGAAAATGATAGTATTCAAATCGTGATCTTCGGTGCTGGATTTTGTCGATTATATTAACATGCTTGAACGTCACGTGAGGTGGCCATATTTGAGTTTGAACTCGAAAATCATCTAGTTGTTAAAATCTTAGTTGTGCGTGTTTCACCAATGTTGGAACGATGATTTTAGTCACACTCCGATAAGCATTTTTACACAAGTTACATTTTATTTCAAACAATCGAAATATGCAAAACGATACAGTAATGGGTCTTTAACCAAAGAAATTTCCTGTCACTTTACGTGACGAGGAAAATAGCTATAAGTTGTCTTACGTCTCTGCTCAAACTGTACGTGTCGACAGGGTTATAATCTGTGGTAATCTTTACAATATATTATTTCTCTCATATGTATCAGATGAAGCAATACCACAAGCGCCACCGGAATTCACCCATCCGCCTCCAGTTTTCATCAGTTACCAGTGGGACCACCAATCAGAAGTGAAAACGCTGAAGGAACACCTGGAAAATGCCGGCTATGAATGCTGGATGGATATCGGCCAAATGGGAGGGGGCGATAAACTGTACGAGAAAATCGATGAAGGAATGAGGGGCGCCAAAGTAGTGCTGTCAATGGTTACGGATAAATACTCTCAATCGAAGAACTGTAATCATGAGGTTGGTTTTAATTTAATCTGATCAAATAAGTTTTGAATGTGTAAATAACGACGAACTCATGCACAAAAAATGACACGCTAAACCTTCCCCATCTGTGTAGGAAAAAGTCCTGCTGTGATCCTTTATTGATACTTTTGAGCAAATATGTAAACTTGTTTTGCTTTTCTGTATGCATGGATGCGTCTCGGGAACATACATTCGGACTCTCAAACATTTGCAATACTTTTTTGTGCTGCCACAAGTGGGTTCTCATTTGAAGCTTGTGAACCAATCAAAGTTTTCACTGGCCATTTTTGTGAAAATTTGATATTTACTCATAGAGTAACAAGGGGATGGCGGCCATTTTGAATTTCAAGTATCAGTAAATAGCTGGTTGCTTTTGGTTATTTATTTCTTCAGTGCCAAATTTCGCACCGTGGCCCTGATTTTTATACTTGATCTCGGAAGAAAATGGTTGAACATTTCCTTGAGGAAAGTTCGGGCAAAAGTTTACGTCTTTTAATTTCGAGGCACAAATACCCTAATGTTACATGTGTCCTTTCGTTTCAGGTCAATTTGGCAAGCTTACTCAACAAACCAATTATACCACTGCTATTGGAAAACGTAGCGTGGCCGCCAGCAGGGCCAATGAGCGTCCTTTTCTCGCAGCTGCTTTACATAAATTTCAGACCTGAAAACGATTACGTAGAAGGAGATAAATTTTGGCAAGACTCAACTTTTGCCGAACTACTTGGTCAAATAAACTACCATGCCGCACCCAACCCGGAAAAGATATCTGAAGGTAAGACCACTCTTTCATAGTTTTGCTGTGTAAGAAATTTCTATCCTTTGCTCTTATCACATCACATGCAGAGAAAATCTTGTTATGACTCTGCCCGATCGAATTGTTAAGTGAAGAGTCTCAGGTCGTAGTAGCTTTCGTTTTTATGAACTCGCAATTACACGCAGTCTGTCGTTTGCTTGCATTTGATTGGCCGCTCATAAATATTTTGGTCACGTCTAGTGATGTGCTTAAATACTTGATGTGAGCCGGAGAATTACAGTCGTTGACGTTCAGTTACATGTAAATCAAACCATGCTTTGATTGGTTACTTGTTAGAGAAACGATCTGAGAAATAATATCTAACTTGTGTTACTATTCATCGCAGAGTATCGTGATTGGGTTCCACAAGTCGATGACACGCCTGTTCTAAAGCCTAAAAAGAAGGTGGTGGCGGTGGAAAAGACCGAAGAGAAAAAGGAAGGAGAAGATGAGGTATAAATGACATTAATTTTGTCTTTAAATTGATCCATTTCTGGTTATGAATTTGGCTTCATATGATCCACTATTATGTTCCATCCTTATGCTTTCAATTGTGTTTCCTGAATTTCAAGAACAACAGTGATTAGGGCTGTGAGAACGGCACATCCTTTACCCTTTCGTGTGAACAGCATAGGCAGAGGCAGCAATACAAGTGAACCCGACGAAATGAAAGAGTGGGTGCATTGGTCATGAGTCCGGGCTGTAGCCTGACCAAATTGTCAAGCGGGGCAGAACCTAGCTTCGCCAGGATTAGAGTAATTTAAATTAATTTACACATTGACAGCGTAAATTCGGAATATTCCAGGGGGCAAGCCCCTCCCCCAGGCTACGGCCCGATGAATAGACCGTCGTTTTTAAGACCAAGCTTCTCACAACTCCTATTGTTTTTCTACAGACGGAAATTTGTCCTGAAGTATTCATCTCGTACCAGTGGGGAAAACAACCGCAAATAAAGAAACTGTATTCTCGACTGACGTCACTAGGATATACATGCTGGTTTGATATTATGCAAATGGGAGGAGGCGATGCCTTATATGGCAAAATAGACAAAGGGATCAGAAATGCCAAGGTACCGTGTAAAACACTTCTACAAGTTGGGTTCGAAGGTTTAATTATGTACCGTCATGTCGTTTACTAACCCCAATTATTTCGCTAAAACGTAAATGTAGCCATAGAAGCGCAGTTGTTTGTGGCGCACGGCGGTGAGGGCGGTGTCGAGAAGGTCGCCGAAAGGTCACCCGTTACCTTATAATCAACATGGCAAATGTAGATATATACGGCAAAGTTCAAAATGTAATTAATTTGTTCAAAAAACTGTCTTCATGCAAAGAAATAAACCTTTACTTTTTTCTCATTCTTTTAGCATTGTGACCCTAAAAATAATATTCATAACATTTATTCTGTGCTGTCACTAGGTTGTCGTTTCTTGCTGTACCAAAAAATATTCCCTGTCGGCCAACTGTCGCAGAGAAGTGAGTCTAGCCGATGCTCTGAAAAAACCCACCATACCACTTCTTTTGGAGGGCATGGCCTGGCCTCCCGAAGGCCCCATGAGCATGCCCTTTGCAGAATTATTGTACATCGATTTCACTGACGCGGAACTTCAGGAGACCTTCGAAGGAGACAAATTCGAAGAACTCTTGCAGCAAATCGGTGTACACGCTCAGCCGCACCCCGAACTGCTACAAGACGACAATGAGTCGGAGACTGCAGCACCTGTCGCCGGAGTGGGCACGGCTGTTGAAACTCTTGCCCTAACGGAGGAAGAGGATGATGCATCTCTTCCAAGGAATGAAGATGAAAATGACAATGCTGAGAATGATGAAGTACCTGCATTAGAAACGAATGAGGCAGAGGAGGAGGACGATGAAGGAGCAGAGACGCCTGTCGTCGACAACGCGTCAATAGCAAGGAGGGACGGCGAGGACGACAAAAATTCAGAAGCGGAGCAAAATGGCTCGCAAGAGTTCTTCATAACAAGAGATATACCAGATGACGTGCCAACTCCAAATGAAGGGGAAATCACGCCTGTTGAGTCGGATGGGCAACAAGAGTATGGTGCCGATGAAATTATGAAGTTTGATAACAAGAGTGAAGATTCGGCGGTGGAGTCTCTGGAAAATCTTGCTCTCAGCGAGGAAGCGCCTCAAGAGAGTAAACAAGAAGAGTGCGAAGAACAAAATTCCCGAGAACATACCCCAGTTCAAATGCAATCTGACGAAGGGGACGGCTCTCTATTGATAACAAATGATGACATACAGCCTGTTTCGCTGAATGATCCAGATGTGTTTGGTTCGAGAAGATCCCCAACCATGTCAAACGATTTCCGTGAGGATAGCCCCACGGAAAGCTTGAACGCAGAACCCCCTGGGCAAACAGGTGATAACGAGAACGCCAATGACACTGCCGCGGAAGGAGGTCGAAAGATCACACCCGAGCCATACGTCATTTCGGAAGCCGATTTGTTATCTGAGGTTACGGATGAACCGAAAGATTCTGTGGAAGACATGAAAGAGCAAGTGGACAAAGATAACCAGAAACCGGCAAGTCAGCCACCTCAAAATTTACCAGGTGAACCGGATTACTCGGCGAATCAAACGAACAACACAGGCGTGTCACCAAACGAATCAAACAGAAACAAGATGGCCGAATCAGATAATGCGCCGCCGCCAGACATTCCTGTTGCTAAGCAGTCAGCATGCTGTGTCATCGTTTGAATACGTACTTATGATGTGACCATTTACAGTCACTATTCTTCTTATTTACAAATGTGACTCTACAGGTTGTCTGTGCATATTTTACAAGTATTTTCCTCGTTGAAAACTTACGACTCCCTGCACTGAGGTACTCTGTCTAGCTTGCGAGTCGATTTTCATAAAATGATTCTAATCTTGAAGGTTTGTACTTTATACGCTCTTGAAGGGCAGAATAGGAACACAGGGTGTCGACGTAATCCCCAATTGATCAGTATTTCGATATGATTATTTCTGCTTGTGTTTCTAACTTTCACGCCAGAGAATACCCGCTTAAAATCTATGATTTTTGAAGTTGACCGGTAGGCTCACATGAAATGAAATGTGCATCACTTGTGTCATTTACATTTTTCTTTGATATAAAAGGTGCGTGGTTCATTAAATATGCGTAAATCCTTGGTTGTCCATCGTTTCTCACTCAGCAGCTGTTTCTAAAATTCTGTCGGTCAAGTTTCTGTCAAAATCGATATTCGTTCTTGTCTAGTTCGGATGACCCCATTTCGATTTTGATTATTGCAAGTTAAGATATCTTAACGTCTACTTGTTGTAATATATTGTAAGATGACTTTTGTCTATAACTTTAAATTATAGGCTGTAGATGATGCTCTTATATTTTATGGTTATTGCAATTGCGCAAACTTGGCAGTTTAATTTGTATTTCAGATGATGCTAGTGTGATTTTAGTCAATCATTCTCTTGGGAAGCATAATACATTTAGTAAATGGCTTTTGTAAGTTCGTTAGTTCTCATAAATGATGCTGTTCAAATTTATTCAGAGTGTGACAAGTTGATATTCTGATATTTTATTATAGTAAACTAGTCCGAAGTGGTTGACTGCATAGCTGAGATATTTGGTTCAGACAGCATGTCATTATTATTTCATTATCTTGACAGAATCAATTTTTACTCATTCATACTTGTTCAATGCTAGCGCTCTTTAAAATAACCGTTTCGATTGCCTTGATATTGTTTTTCTTCCTGGTACGAGTATCGAAACTATTACTGTTTAATTAGTTGAAAAATAACTTGTACACTAGGGACTTTATATTGGGCGACATTTATCATAATCTCTGGATTATCAAATACCTCAACGAAGATCAGATTATATTCTTCACGCTTTTGCTTGAAATATTTACAATGAAAGAGAACTGGTCGCTAGGCGGCAAGCATGTTTGGAGATAACCCCACGTCACATATTTCTCATGACGTGAAAGGAATAGTTACAGTTCAACCGAAATCGGTAGTGTGTAGAGGTCGAGTTCTGTAATTAGAGAAAATATTTCATCTAAGACATTAAATTTGAGAATTCTGACTGTTAAAATGTAATTTTGTAATTTTGTACAATTGAAAAAATACAGATATATAATGTATAGTTTTTTCTTCAAGTGAATAAATCGACGTTAACTAGAAATCAGAAAATTTATATGCCTCTGGTTCTTTAATTTACCAGCAACGTCAGGATTTTACAGTAAAGTTCAACTTCTTCAGCATACCGTGTCTCTTTTACGGTCGAAGTATCGTAAATAGGTGATACAAAGTGTCCAGACGTGATGCGTAATTATAAGCAACTTTGACATCAAGACTCTTTTGCCTATTATCTACACTTGATGCAACTGCTACGAACTCGTGGGTACATGTAAGGGCAAAAGTCATTTAACTATGAAAAATTCAAGGTTTTCCGAAATCATCAAGCCAATTTGTGACATTACTAGCAACTGAAAACGAGGTTTGTCACCTTGGTAGGGTAGCTTGAGACGGTCTGATCACACATGATATCTACACGTACAGGAGACGACATGATGACTTTACGTTCAGTTTATGTAGACTAGCCGAATTTATGTATGATCGAGTGAATCTTTTACCTCTACTTCATATCATGAATGAATGAATGTAGGCAGGTCTGTAAGTTATTGTTAAAAACATCACGCTTCGACAGTACGAGAGATGAACGACGTCAACGCCCATCCACTGGTATTACATCAGGGTACCACTAGACATAGGATATATCTTGGGAGATGGTTAACTCTAATACAATGAACTGTACGCGTCTCATGCTGTCAAAACTTTTAAGATTCCGACTACTTTCAGGCGAGAAAACCGAGTGATCCACAGGGGAGAAGTAATCCTCCCCTCCATACATTGAAATTACAAGAAGTGGTAGAGAATCCGGGTATCCATCCCATGACTTACAATTTTTTACTCCACAATGGAAAATGATTCACACGTGATTCACACGTATAAATATACTGAGCTCACCTTTAACAATATCACTGTATTATTTTATTCGACCTTATTCACCAACATAGATATATTTGTCGCCTTCGTGACATAATCGCTTTGACACCTTCAGTTGATCATCACCATCGTGACTATAGAAGGAATATAAATACTTGTCTTATGGATAAAATATCCGGATACGTTGGTTAGTGTAGTCTCTACAAGCACCGTGATTACTTCCCACAGTAATTTCACTGAGACAAATTGAATTTACCTACAATATTACCCCAGGACCCTTAGGACTTGAGATGTTTGCCCAACTGGGAATAAACATTGAACGAATGAGCGTGTCACACAGGAACTGTCATTGCTGGCTACTTATTTTACTTTTCATACATTCCCTTCAGTTCACGAACTAAACTCGGCTTATTTGTCTAGACTTTATGAATATTTTTTTCTCCTCTCATCACTATCTTCTCGTCCCTTTTCGTATAATGTTATACACTTACTTTTGCATTGCTCAGTCTTGATTTTGTTCCTTTGTTCCCCCTTATTCACTTTTCGTTTGTCAATCACGTCTTTGAAATCTCAAAGATACTCATCTGGAGCAAATTTCGAATTCATGTGTACGTGTATGTATGTATGTATGTATGTATGTATGTATGTATGTATGTATGTATGTATGTATGTATGTATGTATGTATGTATGTATGTATGTATGTATGTATGTATGTATGTATGTATGTATGTATGTATGTATGTATGTATGTATGTATGTATGTATGTATGTATGTATGTATGTATGTATGTATGTATGTATGTATGTATGTATGTATGTATGTATGTATGTATGTATGTATCTATCTATCTATCTATCTATCTATCTATCTATGTATCTATCTATCTATCTATCTATCTATCTATCTATCTATCTATCTATCTATCTATCTATCTATCTATGTATGTATGTATGTATGTATGTATGTATGTATGTATGTATGTATGTATGTATGTATGTATCTATCTATCTATCTATCTATCTATCTATCTATATATATAGGTATGTATCTATCTATCTATCTATCTATCTATTTATCTATCTATCTATCTATCTATCTATCTATCTATCTATCTATCTATCTATCTATCTATCTATCTATCTATCTATCTATCTATCTATCTATCTATCTATCTATCTATGTATGTATGTATGTATGTATGTATGTATGTATGTATGTATGTATGTATGTATGTATGTATGTATGTATCTATGTATGTATCTATGTATCTATGTATCTATGTACGTCCGTTACATACAGAAAATTTCCTCTCTTTATTCAAAGAGGTTGTTCTCAATCAATTATTCTCGCTTTAAGAGTGTGTTTTAATTTTGTTTGGTTTCAATTAAAGGTATTGGAGACTGTTGGTATCAAATCACGATTTTATTGAAATATTATAGACTGAAACAGGGACTGAAGCATATTCATCATCCGGGGTCGCTCCATGTGTAGACAGCAGAAAAAGAATGATATAAAACGACAGTACCCTGTTATTCCAAATAGTCAAATTACAATTAAACGTAAATGAACAATGTATCGAATTGTCAAAATGAACGAAAAACGCAAGAAATGAATTGTCGTGATTCAATGCTCCTTGTGTAATTCTCACGTTTAGAAATTACACTCTGGTATAGCGTTTGGCAAATGATTTTCATGACACATGTAAAAATTGGTACAAGTCGATGCGATATCATTTGCCTTCGTATCTTTATTGTACGCTACTATACCTAGGACACTCCAATATCCGTTGAGCGAGGCATTATCAACTTCACTAACCAAGGATGTGTACCAGGCCAACGAATATGCCAAAATACTACCCATATGGCGAAACAAGCTTATAAATCGTGTCTTTAGTAGCGCCATCATGCGTTTAGAAATTGTTTGTAAGCAGTCAATTACATAATTCAGATAATTCGTTTCTGTGTCGTTTACCAGTGACCCAGAGGAACGCAACCCATGGCTGGCAATGTCTCCGATAGAGACTTTGACTGGCACTAAAATAACAATGTTAAACGCGATTTTAAAAGTAATGATGTCTCTATTGAAAGCCGAACTAGCAGCGGCAAATCACTATGCAGAACCGTCACCCGGAAGTGATCAAATTTGATCCTGTAGTTTATCATTATTTCACCATCAAATACCATCAACTCTCATTACATTGTCTCCTCATATCCAAATAAGTCACAATGATATAATCCAACCGCCATACTGCATCAAAGCATAGCAGTCAATAATAGAATCATTTAATTTTGGAACCACGGTATATCATTGCATTGTCTCACAGCCAAACTTTGGCAGGCATTCTACAACTTAAAGGGTGTATGCAAATTATTATGGTTAATAATTATATTCAAGGTGGAATGGTGATCACACGTCGAGGACTGTCTTTCGCATTCATACGTATGGGAGTCATGAAAGGATGAAAACCTTTAAATATTTTCTTTTACCACTTGTTTTTGCCGGCACATTGACCTGTTACTTCATATTGCAATGTCATCGTTCTACAGGACAATGGAAGTTCAACGTCTTGTGAGTATCAATTTCAGCAACCGAGTTTGTTTCATTAACGGCTTTATATTTAATATTAGCGACTGAAATGACAGTTCGGTTATACTCCAACACACAAGATCAGGCATATTTCAATATCTGCAATGAAGATACATAAATAAGTCAAAGTGGTAGTACAGCCCGGGGGCACACTGCCGCGCGAATGATATACATATATGTACCGCGGCTTTGACCCAACCCTTTAGGCCTAATGTAGGGATTTCTCTAAGAATTGTTGACAAAATGTAAATTTTAACCCATGTTTTGGATTTTAGCATAATTTTCACCAAATCTTAGGAATACTGAGCAATCATATAGGAGGCAATGTAGATTAAGTCATGATACATCTGCAGTCTGCAGATGTCACTGGAGCAGCGAATGCATGGAATTTAAACGTCAACGCACATCAACCCGTGTTTTCACAGTGTGATTGTTTGTTATACATTTATTGTACAAACGATTCATATTTGAAATACGAATGACACGAACCAACTTGCTGCTAAGATCTGTGCTCGGTTGTAAAACATTTATGGGGTGTACCAGGAAAACATGTACTAGATATGTCAGTTACACTTTCATGACTGCTCTATTATTTGATAACTGTTTCGAATTATGGTAGTTGTAAATGTTAGGAACTCGAATAAACTGTAACAATGACTATGTTGTGAAGTGTAACTGACAACAACCGCATGGCAAATCTTGTTAAAACCGCGCTTGATTTTTGTCATGGTCAAACTTAACTTGAATACCTCGCTACAAGTCCTAGCGAGCTTACTGAAAATGCTGTACATATGATGCTACAAGCAAGCCAAAATGGCGACGGGGAAAATGTGGCACGTGATTGGTCACATGTTCGTCTGTTCCCAACAGCTGAGTAGCGGCGGATCGGTTGCATATTGCTGTCTGTTCGACAGTTCCTGTCGTACTAATATATTTCAGTCGTCGTCGTCATCATCATCATCATCATCATCATCATCATCATCATCATCATTTTATTGTCATATTTTATAACTTCCAGTAACATAATACAATTCAAATACCGCACAGCACAATTACAATATGGAGCTAAGAATATAGCTATGCACTAGTTGAGCCTAGCCTCGTTAACTCGTATGTATATTGCATCACCAAAGTCTTTTATGGGCTACTGTACAATAAGTGATACATGTCGACACTGAAAGAGACCTATGTAACATGGATATAAAAAGTAAATAATGTCTATTGCACAGGTATCCGCTTGTGTCGACTGATGTGTAAGTATAATCACGATATTAGCTTAGAATGTTTGACTCACGTATCGATCATGATTTTACTCCGTAAATCAAGTATTTTACTTGTTAACACAGCTGGCATACTTCAATAGCATATATGTAGATGTTTGCGCTTAATATTTATTTATTAATTTATTCGGAAGTCCTACAGGATGAACTCCCATTTAGAGGTTCCTCAACAACTCAAAAGAAAATAGCTAAAAAATTCTGCGTAAAAGTGAACAAGCCAGCACCAAACGAAAAGTAACAAAAATGTTTACAAACTGAAATCGAGCGTAGGATACTCACAGAAAATAAAAAGAAAGCAAAAACATCAGCAAGAACGTTACAGTCATCAAAATATAACATAATGTCAGTACAAAATGAATCACTAAAAATATCAATATTATGGTTGTTGCGAACCAATTTATTAAAATTGCTTATACACCTGTTGTATGGAGAAAATTTAAAAAACGATTCGGCTACGGGATGGTCTGAATGTAGGACAGGTGCACAAAATTTTGCCAGGTGCATAAAAGCAACGCTTTGATAAAAACATCGCGTAAATTATAAAACCCAGTGGCACACTTGTGTAAACACATCATGTCAAGATAAAAGTGACGTTGCTCCAAGGTCGATAAGTTAAACATAGTACAGAGACCTTCTTACTTGTCAGCATAGTATGAAATATGAGTTTTGAAACACAAATATTTAATGAATATACTTTCCACAATGATACAGATCGACATTCACAGCCATTAATGACTGTGAATGTCGACTGTCATGGCTGTACACTTATGGACTGTATGTTGTCAAGATAAACACTGAGCATAGATATAGGGAAGAGCACTTGATACTGTCAAGTTATTTTCTGATTGGTTTGCAAAATTTCTCTTTACAGAATTTTTGTATTTAAAAGGCAAAATATATAGGTGGACCATCCTCACATTATGGCCTCAAACATTTGTTCGTTATTGGTCTTTTCGTTTTCCGCATAATTTGAATGCTGTAACTAGTTACTACTTTTTCTGCATTTATAAATTTTACATCGGTCTAAAACTAGCGACAAAACATTGTGAAATATTTTGTTCAAATGGTAACAGTCTTGTTGATGCATCGTGCACAATGGATTAGGGGCGACTTTGAGAAATCAATCCATGCGCTGACAGCATGGCTTTCACACGCAATTCATTAACTTTGTATAAAAAGTTGCCGAACAGATTGACAATCTACATCTTTGACCATGAAGCCAATGAAAAATTTTCTAAATTTTGAGATCCATGCATCAGCAGCCCGGTGTTAATAGAAATGAACAAACCCAATCATTCGTCCAAATACGGTGTTATTGCCGTCGTGTTTTCCAGTGAAGTAGAGCGAGAATATCTCGATTTCCTAGAGTCCGCAGTGGTTAACAAATTAACTGTAAACATTTTTGGCCGACACTTGTCAAAAATAATTTCACTGTAAACAGTCTGGGTCAACAAATGGTTGGCAAATACCTAGTGGCGACCACAATTGACCTGGGCCAAGCTTCGTATTCAAACGCGGAGGGCGATTGAATCCGCGATGACTTTTTTAGTAGTCCTCCATTAGTAATCTTCCAGCATACTGAAGCGGATGCTGTATGCCTATAGTTGCATGCCAAACTTATGCTGTGTAATTTTTTTCAAGCGTTACCTTTGTCATGTCATCTAAGAAAAGCATTTCAAAAAAAAACACAACAAAACAAAAAAACATTGAATATTTGCATTTAGACGCGTACCTATGAGCGAGAAAAACGATACCCCTGCCAGGGAAAGTGAAAAAGAGATGCCCAGTTAAAAAAAATCAGAGTGAAGCAGGGAGAAAACAAGTAAAGCTCGTCAATCAATCTTCAGACCTCCCTCCCGAATATCAAAAGGTCCACCCATAAGCCAATTAATGACATTGTTTTACATCGCCTGATTATTTCGAGGCCAAAAGGGAAGCATACCGTTACGTACTGATACTGTATACTAATGGAGATAGGTCGCCTTAGTACACCCATTTTACCTTTATAACGTACTATATTTATCATGATTGTTCTCTACTCTGGAATTTAAAGCTCAAAATTACAGAAACACCGTTCAGAAAGATAGCATGGGCAGTGTGCTAAATCAGCTACGGTTCTGAAGTTCCAGTTTTACGGTGTAAGACCGTTACTCGGCAGTTCACTGGACATCCTGGATTACATGCAAACACATGTTAACTTGTTACTTTCATTCAGGGCTTCAAGCGTTGGAAAGAAATATCCTGAAAATTGGGCAAGACTTCGTTTAGGAACCCTCATACCTTGAAATCACTTTAATCGTGGACTTTCCTTGGAAGAAGTTCATCAAATACAACTTTTGGAGGGGTTTAGAATTAGGGTTAGGGTTAGTTTGAGGGTAAGCATACTGAAAAGTATTGTATCTCCTACTTAAGAAAAACAGGTGTCCGTGGAGGGGCCCTGAGGGACTTTTTCCGAAAAGTTTAGGTTTGACACTGACACCCTATGCTGTTTCAACGTATTTTATGAGTTTCAGGCGACAACTTCAAAAACTGCTAACACAATAAGAACTCTTGCCAAATGAGTTATTAGAAGTTAAACATCAAATTGGCAACCAAAAATTGTTAATCGAATAAGAGAGTTTAATCTTGAAAGCTGTTAATTTCTACATAAAAATGTGACAAGGCATAATTCCTATGATAACCTTTATTAATTTTATTTCATAAAGGAGCATTACTGTTATTTGTGCAAGTCAACCCTGTTTGCCCTTACACTTTTCATATAATGCCCTTGTCTTATAGCGCACTTCTCGATTTAAAATGTTACAAAAGCTACTAAAGTTCATATGTTCAAGTCCAGAAGTAAATGCGAGATTGTTGTTAGCGTCAGTGGTGGACTTAATTTTTGTAGAATTTGAACGATCTAAGAGATTTGTATGAGCAAAGTTAAGGAAAGAAACAATATACCCTAGGCCGCCAGCGACATGTTTGTTAACAACGATTCTGTTGCACTTTGGAATTACATTTCTCTGCTGGACTCCTTGAGAAGTAGCGTGCGGAAATATTTAAAGAAAACCACTGTAAAATCTTGATGATGATTATTTTAATAATAATAATAATAATAATAATAATAATAATAATAATAATAATGAGAAGAAGAAAAAGAATGATAATAATTATTTGTATTTCAACTCGATAGCCTTGATAGATATATGCCTCTGTTCAGAAGGCTCGAGCATGAACAATACTTATTTACATTAAAAGCTAAAAAGGAGGATATAAACAATAACATTACAAACGCTATTAGATCAACTTGTAAAATTATGTGTGAAAATTTGAAGGTAAAATTTACAGCTACACGCTTAAAGGCTCTAAAGATTTGTAGATCTCCTTACTATAGTCAACTCATTGTACTGCGGTAGAGGATCAGTTACTCAACCAGAGAGATTTGACCATTCATTAGTTCTATCCCATGGCATATTTTCAATATAATATCATTGTCACCAAATTTTAACATTCAGTATTGGACTAGCCAAAACCAAAAACATATTAGTGACTAGAAGGTAAAAAGGTCACCCCTCCTGCAGTCTAGGAACCAGTATGCACTCGGTTATCTTTAAGTATTTGGGTATACTTTGTTGTGTAAAGGCCAATTATTAACGTGTTCCAGGTCAATATTTAATTATATTCTAATTCGACTGCAGTCTTAGCCAAGATGTGCATTATAGTGTTGTAAACGAACATCTCTAATTCACATTTAGATGTATCTTAATGCATGTGATTATAATACTATTAAATAGCAGCGGGCTTAGCGTTGACCCCTTGGGTACGCTAACACATGTACAAAGACCCTGTCGGATTTGTTTCCGCTCATAAAAACCACACACTGCTTTCTGTCGGAAAGACATGACTGAACAAAGTCAAGGCATCAGCTCTTAAGCTACAGACTTTAAGCTTTTCTTTCAAGATCGTTCTAGATAGTTTACGAGATCAAACGCTTTTTGTTGAGTCAGGAATAATCGTATCAATTAATTGTTTTATGTGAACATTACAGCACTAGATATCAAAAAGTGAACTAAGACCAGACAGGCATGAGTGAACAGATATGTATCAAGATTGTTTAGCATGAAGTAAATCATATTCTCGTTAATAAACAACCACATGATGACAAATGTGTCATTGATTTCGCGAGAGCACTGAGGCCGGGCAGTGCATGTTGATTCTATACCGATTTACATAATAAATACACATAAAAACATAGCAGCGCTTTGACAACGCTGGTATGTTTTTACATGTATTTTTTATGCAAATTGGTATAGAATCAACATGCACCGTGCGGCCTTCATGCTCTCACGAAACCAATTTTACAAGTTATTAATTGTCTTTCATATTAAAGCTGGTTCTACAGGGCTAAAGGCTTGCTGGTGGAGAAAATTAATGTATGTGTTTAAGAAAGGTCTCAATCCCGTTCCTGGAATGTGAACACATTCTAAAAACTGTTTTCAAACGTTCATGTCATATATAACTTCACCTAATTTAGAGTTTATAAAATTCATGAACATCTTTCGTTTCACTAAATTTATTAGGGTTTTGAGGCCACAGTCTTGAAACGGTCCAGTACTTGCACTGTTTAGAGTTATTTTCGCACCTCCTAAACCTACCAGCCATCCCAACACTGTTGATCCAAATGAATTGTTACTTTGCACATTGGCAAACCTTAAAGGTATACAGTCACCTGTAATCTAAATATGCCCATATATGGTAAATCGGAATTCCTTAGTATTCCCATGTGAGGGCGCTGTTTTTAAAAAGCGGCCCCCGCTTAAAATCTGTGATTGGTTAGGTTTTCTTTTTTCCATGGCAAAATTGGAACAGGTGACAGTATACCTTTAAAACAGTTATTTCAGGTGAGTTGACCACTCCTATAACTTAAAGCCATAATGATCTGGCGGTCATCTTTGATTCTCAGTTCTCAACAATTATTTGATTAATGTTGACTAGATGCTAAATACCAAATGTCACAATCATTGACCCTATTGTCATCGAAAAGAACATTTTTCTGCGCCCCTTCATCGTACACAGGTCACTTCATTTGCAAAAGAACTCAACCCAAAAAAACTGTCAACAATCTCCATGGTCCACACTAGCTATATGCTAAATACCGAAGTTCAAGGACATAATTGAGAAGATTTTTAAATCGTTAAACTGTGTGATTTTAATGCCCATTGACGTATACATCTTACTATTATTAACACAGCATTTTGTGCATATCTAATCATTGGCCAACCAACAGGGCTACAGTTCTGGGCTTTTAGTAGCTTTTGACATATTTGTTTTCCACATTTGAACTTTCAAGCACCCTATTTGAATCGAGTACACTTGTATCAATTGTCAGACACTTATAAAAGCACAGATTTAATTAGTTTAGTATTGTAAAAATTATTCAAAGTTTTCTCAGAGACTCCAATGTACAGTGAATCAACATTTTCCGTGAAATTCCAAAATCAAATTTATTAAATCAAGTATATTTATATCAATTATCCGACGTTTGTACATGCACAAGTATAGTAAGTTTCGTATTGCAAAAAAAATATTCAGTTTTATCATAGACTCCCATGTATAGTGTCTCAACATTCATTAGGGAAAGACTGCATTAACTTGCATGGTACCTGAAACCGGGTCCTTGCCTGACCAACTCGGGTGACAAACAGAAGACTTTTAATCCCCCAGGGTGTTAATCTTCCATTGTTACGTTTATCTTATTCAGCTGCTGCCATTGTAGGAAAGGCAGGTCCGTGAAATTAATCCTCTGATAACAAAGTAGAGAAGTGGGGTATTCCAAAGTTAATGGAGCTTTCCCGTAATGTTTTCGGCAAAATTTCAAAATCAAATTTCTTGTATATGCACTTGAAACCACCGTATGCTAATCAAGTACATTTATATCAATTATCAAACATTTATAAATGCACAGCTATTACTAGTTGTATATTGGAAAAAGTTGTTAATAGTTTCCTCATAGACTGCAATGTTTAGTGAATCAACATTATCGATGAAATCCAAATCGAATTTTTTTTGTACAAACGTGCACTTTTAACATGCTTCTTCAAGCAAAGTACATTTACATGAATTATCAAACACACATAAATGTATAGATATAGATTGTTTTTAATGTATAAATTTTAACAGTTTGCAAGGTAGACTCCCATGTATTATGATTTGATAGTTTTAGACGAAGCACTATAACGGCCACATTTTGCCTTTCTTTGAGGGAGGGGGACTTTAAAATTATAGCAAGTCATAAGGGGGACCTGAATGCATTGTGAGTTTGTTAGGGGGCATTTGAAAAAAATCTGCGAACTTTTTTAGAATCTCCCTCCCCAGAGGTGTGTGTAAATGCAGCCTCAATCTAGTCTGATTTCAGTGAAGTTTGAAAACAAATTTCTGTTTCGAGCCCTCTCCCTCAGTGTATGCTTGCTGCAATATCAAGGTATTTACACTATTTTTACTGGATTTACATTGAAGGATTTAATGAAAACGCAATTGCATTGTCATTTTAGAACAGTAAAGTCATTTTTTCATGAACACGCCTGACCTTATGACGCAGTTGTAGTTTTATAATGATGTTGCAACGACTTGGACCGTAACCTTAACATACTCAAACCTGTCGAGCTCATGAAGTCTCAGGCGAGGAACACCAGAAGTGTGCAAAGCTGGCTTAGAACCACTCGTTATGGTTTTACTTCAGAACGTAATCGCGACTCGCTTCTATCTCCACATCGTAACCATGGAGGTAAAAACGACCCCCATGGTGTAACAAACATGTTACGGCAGCATCAGAAACTACCATCTCGAAAGCTATAATTACATTTTCTACCATCGTCTGATATTTAGGCTTACTTTATTTGTCTTCAAACACTTCTGTCAGGAGTAGTATTTCCTGAAGGAGTACGTTTTATCGTAGGTTTTATTTTATCTTATCTTTTTTCTCTAGACTATAACACCTTATCCACCTGGAGTTGAACATTGCTTCGCATTCATAATTTACAGCCACTCCTTAACCCTCAGGCTGGGATAGTATAAATTATAGGCAACATTGTTTATCGAAAGGGCAACAGTCAAGTAGTGAAACTGTTATGAGGGACTGTCGTCTTTATTGTACAGCCGAACTTTGTTTCTGCTTATGTAAACAGCCGCTTAGCAACAGCATTTGGATAATAGTTTCCCCTACTGGTATAGTGAGGAACAGCTATAAGCGCCGCTTTATGTGTATTAGTGCTTCCATCTCGACTTTCCGGGTGTTTTTGGTACATGTTGTTTCATTGCCTTTTTTAAAATTATTTTAAAGCTATGGCCTTGCTTTATACTATCCAAATGTGTATATGGCCAAACGTATATGTCGGTGATTGAAAGATTGTTGGCTTCGTAGACAAACGATACGATAAACCAGGGCATAAGAAATGATCAGATGATTGTGGCACAGGATTTAGCTCCTTTAATTAATAGTAGTAGAAGGTTGAAAAATTCTGTGCACTGGTTAAAATACGAGCAACAACACACAACTGAACTTACATTTATACAGCAGGCGTGAGAAAAAATAAACACGTGAACACTTAAACATATTTTATGAGTTCACATAAACCACAGAGTAACATGGACAGAGTGGCAACGTTTGCATGCCTTTTGTTCCATGGTCGTCTCGGTAGACTACTGGCTTTTCATATTAAAATGAGCTTCAAAGGTGTTAAACTTTTTGGAGGCTTTGTTTGTGGTTGATAATTACACGAGATTATGCGAAACATACGACAAGATGGCATCGTACTGCCAGTCGCGTAGCAACCATAGTTACTTTGTGAGCTCTCAGGCCAGAAACACTGCTTCACGCCAATCAAAACATAACACGCCAGCAGTTTCATAAACATGTCCTTTCCTGACGCACGTGTAAAAGACGGTATGACTGACCGTAAACCATTGAGTAAAACCAGACAGTATCGATAAAAGACTTTCAAATTTGGTTCAAACACACTCATTATATATTCATAAAAATATGAGAGGAATTTTTAAAACGGTAAAACCAACTTTCCTGAAGCTCAAAACACTCCTTTTTTCGCCAGCACATCAATTCCGATCAGCACCACACGACAACAATAACACAAACTTTGTCGAACATACTTTCGCTTAACAATTGGTGAAAATCCGAAAATTACCGAAGGGTGCATGGTCGGCACTCTTCTGAAAAGAGAGCCAAGAGCTCCGTGAGGCGAGGCAAACATGGATGGGTCACGTAACCGCTTCACGCCTTAAACAATAGCCGTTGCCACTCTGTCTATGTTACTCTGTGCATAAACGTAAAACGATTGAAAGTTTCTGTGTTCTCAACAAAAAACATTATAAAACCTTTCAGTTTCCTTGCCAGATGGATTGACCCTATACTAACTTTTTGTAAACAACTAATAACATAAAACGTGTTTGTATCACACACTGACTTTAGGTTTCATAATGAATTGCGCTGTAGCATAGAAGGTTTATGCATAGCGACATGACGTCAGTGGTATCATATATTTATATTTTGGCCACGTGAGGGCGCTCTTCAAAACCGAGCTGACAATATATACACGGTCAGCCACAATCCAAACAGTGGAGCTCCATCATGCAATTAGCATAGACTGTGTTTGCATAGCGACATAACGTCAGAGGTATACCAAGGTCACCACAAAAATTTCCTGCATATTAACATAAAGACATTCAACTTTCAAATATTTGCAAAATAATTAAATAATAAATAATAAATAAAATAATAAATAAATGCATTATTAATTGCAAAATAAAAGACATTTTGCATCATTGTATTGTGGAAGTGAGTCATTCATCAAACTATCATTCTTCATAGTTTTACCAAAGTGTTTTAAATCACATATTCGTTACATTTCGCATATTTGTTGAAGCGAAACTTGGTAGGATCTAAATTTGTTCTAAAATTTGTGCATGATTTTGCATTACATTTCCGTATATCTCAACCTGTAGAACGAGCAGGGCATTTCATTTGAGAGAACGAACATAATTATGCTATTCCATTTCAACATTTGCAGACAGAGTTGATCCCTCTATTACCGCCTAGCTTATAACTGCATCTGACAGTGTAATGTGATACAGCCTTTCCTCATAAAATGTAATTCAAAAATTTTTGACCTCATCGATTTAAGTGTTGTGTGGTACATGGAGTTTAATGTTGTTCTTATCAGTTTTTGATACACTAAAATGCATTTTCCCATGAAACGCTGTCTTTACTGGAATTGACGAATTAATTCGCCACGAATACTACATTGTACATAGCATTACGGGACACTTGCATTTAAAAAACAGCGCATTTCAGTCCCCTTTCTGCACTGATAATATGCAATCTTAAGTAGTTAAATCAGATATTACATAACACTGAGTCAACAACTTCAATGGCAAATGATTGTCTGTAGGAGTAAAGTGTTTAGGCACTTGAGCTTTGCCCTACACAATCACTTATCGCTATCTCTTACCGCATACATTTAAGCTGACAAGATTGCAAACAATTTTAATTAGGATGAAAATACCCGACTTCATGGCTCATAAGTCGGGTATTTTTGCACAGTTTTAGATGGGAGTGTCCCGTCATGGGGTTTCCATATTTGTCGCATCAAGATTGTGAGTAAAATACCTTTACAGTCTTACTTACGATTTGGCTGGACCGGTTATCTTTCAGATGGGATTATAAATAATTTAGTTTCGCAGCTCACACCATCAGCACTTGTCTTGTATCTTTAAAGGTATACTGTCACCTGTTCCATGGAAAGAGAAAATCTAACATATTTTAAGTGGGTGGCCACTTTTTAAAAACAGCGCCCTCACATGGGCATTTTGAATACCAAGGAACGCCCCTTTGACCATATTTGGGCATATTTAAATTACAAGTGACGAATCATGAGCAAGTACCCGTTAGCTCAGTCAGTTACGCAAATGGTAAGAAGGGCTGTACACACAAAAGTGATTAAATCACTTGAGTACAAAGTGAAGTAATCGTATTTAGGGAACTTGTAGCTCTTCCTTTATTTTTGCAAGCAAAGTAAAATTTATTCACAAATCCTAATAGTTGAGTATCACGTATGAATTTTCGTGTGATTTTCGGCGGAGCTCGGAAGACACTTGGATGTTGCTCACGCGCATATTTTGGCGACGTGTCAACTCGGCCGAAAATCACACGAAAATTAATACCTGATACTTGATGTCGTATGTGTCAATTCCGTCTTTCATATTTTTCACAGTATTCCGAAGCTGAACTTCGAGGTCAATCCGAAGACAGTTGCGGCCCTGACATCCCCGCCAGTGTTCGCGCTGAAGGAAGATAATGAAGATGACCTTAAATTGAGGAGAGTCCTTCATGTAGACGGCCCTTTAAATTTAACGGAAGATGACATTCCAAAGGTGAAAAAAGGCCCTCAGCTCTTATACACATATCAAAGGCCACCCACGTTAAGCAAGTCTTTCAGCAAACCGGTGAGTTTATGTACATACATACATACATACATACATACATACATACATACATACATACATACATACATACATACATACATGAACCAATATACCACTCTACCACTGAAGATGACCATACATACATACATACATACATACATACATACATACATACATACATACATACATACATACATACATATATATATATATATATATATATATATATATATATATATATATATATATATATATATATATATATATATATATATATATATATATATATATATATATATATATATATATATATATATATTTAAAAACTATCTACTGTTGATTGACCGATCAGAGTGCTCAATTCAGGGTATTTTATTTACTCGTACAGCCTTGGTCACCAAATTCCAGAAACGAATGACGGCGCCGTAGTAAAGTACTGTCCAATCAAAAGTGAACATGTCATATTCTGTAGACATCTGGTACGTTTTGATATTCAAATTGGTAACACAGCGGAAACCAGCTGCAACACAAAATCTGCTGTGCCCTAGGGCATTTATAGGATATTCCATTACATTGGAAGGCTATTTCACAATAAAAGTTTTAATTCATATTCTAAACATGTTACATTGACAAGGGGACGGTTGACGTAAACACATTGAAAACGAAAATATATCAGTTTGGCGATAGCTTTTAAGTCGGATAAAACCCTCGTACTCGGGCTCTTCTGGTATATAAAGTCCAACCCTACGATGAAATTTCTCGGCCTGCGGCCTCGACATTTTATCGTTGGGTTGGGCTTTATATACCAGAAGAGCCCGAGTACTCGGGCTTTATCCTATACATATATATAACATATATATATATATATATATATATATATATATATATATATATATATATATATATATATATATATATATATATATATATATATATATATATATATATATATATATATATATATATATATATATATAACTTCTTTTATAGAACTGTGCAAAAAGCTTTCGCAAGGTTCCAGGACGTTCGAAATGGTTCAACCAGCGATTCGAACCGCGCATCAAGCTGTTCCTAGATAAAGATGACATCAACAACTGGGGAAATTTTTATAATTTAACATTATGCCCCGATCGTCTGATGGGCTTAAGAATGTTTGACAGGAGAGGTAAGTTTTGCGGTGACATGTATTTGTGCAAATTACTGAGACTTTGACAAGACGATGATAATTTATCAATGTGTTTTGCTGCATCTTTTGTAACCACATGAAAGACAATAGGATATCAAAGCTGGAGAGTTGTCTGTATGTTACGTTTACTCTTTTTGTGCAACATACAAAGTTACGCAAATAGTAGATTAAAAGAACCAAGTCTTTTGAGTGTTTGGATATAGGTGTCAAATTACTTATCGAGTTAATGGGATCTAATCGGAGACTTAAGTTAACTAGGACAGCGCTTAGACTGAAAGATCCGTCGCTCGATGACGTTCCCTAAGCTCCCTTCCTCTTAACCCTTTCACCCCCAGTTCCCTGTGTACAGGTCCAACTTTACCATAGAAAACAATGGATTTTGGACAAACCATGGTGGTGAAAGGGTTAAAGGGGGGGGGGGTAGAGAGCGCCCTCGAGCGACGGACCTTCCAGTCTAAACAACGCTCTGGATAGACAAAATTAAATACGATGTATGCAGACGGATGACAATCAGTTTTATGAGAGGCACAGGTAAACCGTGACTGGAATGAGTGGAAGCCGGCACACAGACGTTTGTAACAGACGGAACTGTAACTAGAGTCGTTGTTTAGATCTCATCAGGCATATACGTGTAAGTAAGGGACTGGTCAGTTTCTTCGGCCTGGGGGGGGGGGCCGGCGGATTATTTTTTGCCGATGTCAAAAAGTGGCTGACCCCCCCTATTCAAAATTTTGAAAACAGGGTGACCCCCCCTATTCCAAATTTCTAAAACAGGGTGACCCCCCCCCCGGGCGCGACAAAGGTAAAACAAAAGATGGACATAAATTTTATATATATATATATTATATATATATATATATATATATATATATATATATATATATATATATATATATATATATTATATTTTACATTTTACATATATTTATATTTTAAATAGTCATTCTATGTTTTAGTGAAATTGTTGACATGTCAGTTGTAAGATAGGAATTTCAAAGTGTCAATCTT
Organism: Ptychodera flava; assembly: GCF_041260155.1. Classification (NCBI taxonomy): domain Eukaryota; kingdom Metazoa; phylum Hemichordata; class Enteropneusta; family Ptychoderidae; genus Ptychodera; species Ptychodera flava. The sequence continues at coordinate 15,059,888 of NC_091938.1, read as the reverse complement.
AAAGTTTAAATACAGTACATTTTGAATGAGCTGTATTTTGAATGAGCTGTGAATGTATTTCACACTTTCTCTGCTTAACCAGATGTCCTGAACTGTTGTACAGAAATGGATGTCAATCATTAATATCAAAGAGGAAAAAGCAGTGAATCAAAAACTTTGATGGGTGTTAAGACTTGCTAACCATCCAATTAAATCTACTGAGGAGCCATAGAGAGCTTTTTTAGCCAAAGCTGATGTGTACAGTGTCTGAGAGGACCTTTTCTTGTGTAACATTGAAACCATAAAAGCACAGCTAATAATGACAAAAACTGCCTTTTTTAACTGTTATTTTGTTCATAAAAAAGCATCTTTCTACAGAAAACCTATGAAACAAAGGAAAATAATTGCATCAATGAGAAGGAAAGATATCTTGTCATTTTTCTATCTCCAAAATAAGTCACTGTATCAAATATATATTGTGAAATATTTGTACATGTTGCTTTCTCATACTGAATTCTCACAGAGAGAACAGAAAAGTATCAGGACTTTGTCATCCTTTTCATATGAAATGCAGATTTCATAATGGTACACTTTCACTTAGCAAACATCAAGATATCTCTGATTTATTAAAGTATGGCGCCAGAAGGGCGCGCCAAAAAATATGAAACATCCTGATATCTCTGATATATATGCCTTGTATATTAAAGTCATGCACCTGAAGGGCATGCTGAAAGATGTATGATATATTAAAGTAATGAGCTTGAAGAGCACGCTGAAAAATATTGAACATACAGATATCTCTTATGTATGTATGCTTGATATGTTAAAGTTGGGCGTGCTGAAAAATATGACTGATTATTAAAGTTACGCGCCCGAAGGGCGCGCCAAAAAATACAACTGAATGATGAATTTTGTGGCTGACACTAGCATTTTAGGCAATGATGAGCCTGTGTCAAAATTCAAAAACACACTGACCCCCCCTATTGGGCATTTCAAAAACATGGTGACCCCCCCTATCACCAAAGTCAAAAACAGGGTGACCCCCCCCATGAATCCATCGGCCCCCCCCTAGGCTGAAGAAACTGACCAGTCCCTAATTTGACACCTCTATCCGAACACTGAAAAGATTTTTTATACTAAAATGCTATCTGTACAATTTCTGTGAGCTACACAAAAATTAAACTAACATGTAGACAACCGTCCGCCTTGGACGATCTTCCCTGTACCTTTAGTTTGCATTATTTTTTCACCTCGACAGAACAGTCATCGTCATTATAATTTTGGCGGGCAGAGAGACTTTATACGATTAAAGGATTATGATACTAAGTTAGAGACGATAGTATGGCAAGAGTAGCGGGTTCATTTTCACTTGATTGACAGTTTGAGACTCTGACAAGGCACAGCATTTCTGATTGCTAAATTGGGTAACGGGTGATGGGTACCTCATACTGTAATTGGGCTTTCACCCGTTAGATGATAGAGTAAATAAGAAGTATTTTTACTGAACTTTTCTAGCTATCTGTAATGTCTTAATCACATTATGCTTCCAGCGTTGCTTGGATAGTCGATCGAAGGCCCGAGATTGAAGTGTGAAGCCTTCGATCGACCATCCAAGCAACGCTGCAAGCTCCTGCGGTCTAAATAATGCTTTGCGTACATTCATGTTTTGCCCTCATCCTGTGTTGCAAGGCCTGATTCGTCTGGTCAACAATGACAATTATTCCACGACTCCAATAATAAAACTAGCATCACCGGACAAATGCGCTCGATGTGCTGTTGTGGGAAACAGTGGAGTGTTGCTAGGGTCAAAAGCTGGAGCCGAGATTGACTCTTATGAGTATGTGTTCCGGTACGTTGTATTTTATCTTCTCTACATTTTTCTCGCCTTACTGTGTATGTCCCAATTCATGCACTTCTTCGGGTGTCAAACATAATTTCAAAGTAAGTATTAAGAAGTTCTGTGGCTGCATCTTAACATGACTAAGTTTGTCCTATGTTTTAGTTATAAGGTGGTGTTTTTGAACATGTCAGGCTCAAAGAGAAGCATTACAAACCAAAGCCAAACTAGTAAAGTCATGAATATGGATAATCCATTAGCATGCACGTCTTTATAACATCACCTAGGACTTTTTTGATTCCTTGACCATGTCAACGCAACAGAACGCGGGATGAGTCAGATTTATTGTTTATTTCTGAAGCCATTCATCTATTGCTCCTAATCGTTTACAGTGGTTAGTTAAATAATTCAACAAATTGTCGTAATTGTCGTAATACAACCTTCAAACTATTCGCATCGATAGTGAAAGATTTAAACTTTTCTTCAAACTTTCCTCGGCGAATCTTCCATCCATTCTCATAACAAAACACGAATAAAAATAGGGGTAACCGTGCAAACGTTGTAAATATTAGATAGTTTGTTTATCTATTACAAAATTTGCACGGTAAATCCAATTTTTGTAATAGATAAACAAACTACCTAATATTTACAACATTTGAAATTCAAAATGGCCGCCATATCTGTGTGCAGTCTATGGGGAAGTTAAATTTTTCACTAAAACTAACACGGTGAAAATTTTTACTTAATCCAAAAGATTCAAAATAAACTCCCACAAGCGGTAGACAAAAAAAAAATCGTTCTAATTTGAGAGGCCGAGCATCTGTTCCCGAGGCGTAACCTACCTATTCAAGTAATGATATTTTCATCAAAATGAGACCACAATCTCATCTATTCCAGCGCAACCAAGACACGGTCCTTAGTTATACGTAAAATAGCCATGGTGTGAATTACAGCGCTTACAGGCAAGCCTTGCCACTTCGATGCCTGATATGCATGTTTTTTACACACACTAAATGTTTTCATATCATTAACAGGAAGGAACTTAATGACTGGATTGTTTGTACAGGATAAACAACAGAAAACCGACACCGAAATATATCTGACCTGTAAGCCTTGAGACAGAGATTACTATCACCAGTCTGGAGTGCAAATTAATGTCTTTACGACCAGATGGCTATTGACTCACACACATCCAAATTAAAGTCCGGCACACTAACAGAAACATGATATTTAATTTATTCCCTTGTACTTGGACGTTTAGTGAGTGTAAAAAAACATATGCATACCAGGCATCGAAGTGGCAAGGCTTGCCTGTAAGCGTTGTAGAATACTTGGTTGCGAAATCCAAACTTTTATCATTATCAGAGTTTTGTTATAAACTATTGGAAGTGAGAGATGACTCGCATTTCTTAGTTGTGGTTGACTTTTATGTATATTCGTAGAGTGAACACCGTCCGACTTCATGGGTTTGAACAAGACGTTGGCAGTAAAACCAATTTCTACAACTCTTTTGTCCGTGCGGTGTATGTTAAAGAGCTAACAAATATAACGGTAAGACAGATTTAATTTTACATTTAGCTTAAATTAAGATTTTGTTACTTGCAAAAGGACAAACGAATATTAAATTTCGTCAGAAACGTGCTATATCCCTGCAATTCACCCGCAGTCACGAAAATAGCGGCGATGCTACTTTTTATGTACTCTTGACTCCATCAAAATATAACAGTACACAAAACATAGCAGTCAACTGTTATTTCGCACGTCTGGGACAGATGTTTTGACTCTCAAACCTTTACAATTCATTTCTGATCTACCAATTGTGGTGGCTAATTTTGAAATCCTTAGAGTAAGGATAACTTAAGTTTTTGAAAATAGAAAATCTTATTTTTCTCCATTGCGTTAACACAGGGAGGGAGGCCATTTTGAATTTTAAATATCGGCAAATCTTGGGTTTCTCTAGTACATAAATTTGCTCGGTGACCCCGATTTTTATTCTTGATTTTGAAAGTTAATGGTTGAAAGATTCCTTACGGAAAATTTGAGCAAAAGTTAAAGTCTTCGACTTTCAATTGGCGCATATACTACCTTGAAGAAAAAAAATGACAGAGCTGTGTAGTTTTAGTTCGGTCCACTCTAGACTTCGGTTGAAGACTTGTTATGCTGCTCGAACTATACTAAGGCCAAAACAAAATAAATTGTGCTCTTCCGATAACATGGTTTTCAAAAATAAGGTGGGTAGGTCAGCAGGATCAAACACTGGCCACAACATTTTCAAGAGAAATGTATCATACAAAAGGAAAAAACATAAACGACATCCTCGTTTAAGCAAAAATTAAATACGGAGTAACAAATGCGTGATTTTACGGTTTTTTCTTTCTTTTTTTACTTCCGTGTTTACGTAGCTCAAAAATTTAGGGTCGGCAGGTAAAAAATAGGGTAGGTCGGGTTATCGGAACAGCACAATCTTTTTTGTTCGACCTTAAATAACGTTCCTCGATTTTGTCGATTGTTCTATTCAGAATGTTTACTTCATAACCCATATGTCTTCGCCATTCGTCGTTTCCTGGCTAGAGGAGTTAGTAAACGGTAGCATGGCTTCTAAACCGAAATCGTGAGTAATTTTCTTTTGCTTTTTTAAAAGTGTGTGCAAAATTCTAACCACTAGTATAAATTCTCCCAGAAAGTATTTTCTGGTCGAGAGCGACGTATAAGTGAAATTATGTAACCATAATTATATTGCCCTGTCTGTTGCATTTAAATTGGTCGAGCTGAACCATGTGACCGACCACAAATACGCAATAATGGTTTGTTTATGTGCCCGTAAATATGAATAATATCATAAATATCGTAACTTTTCGGCTAAAACGTAAATTGCATTTGTACAAAGATCATAATCAATCACAAAATAAAATGGAACACTTGTGGGCCAAGTTTAGTCACTTTTCTGAAAAAAATCTCCGCATTTGCAAAGTTTTTTTACAGCGTGTGCGCTACTCACCGACAAGTTCTGGGGCCCCATTGTCGTTCGCATGGGAAATTTCCGTAAATTTTGACGGTTTTGGGTGTTCGTAGATAATATCATTGAAATAACAGACTCCGCGCTGACCATAACGTTTATTTATGAGCGCGGGCGAGAGGAAATCCAAAATTAACGGGCTCGGCAAGCCTCACCCGTTTATTTTTGGCTTTCCTCTCGCTCTTGCCAATAAATAAACGTTAATGGTCAGCGCGTCGCCCGTTATTTCTATAATCAACGACTTATGAAATAAAAACGGTTTTGCCTGTGAAGTCCCGAATATGCATGTCTATAAGCAAATTATTCCGGCCATACTTTCGAGATACGTGCATAGGATAGGGATGGCACTTTACAATATGTCAGAGTAGCTAACTTGACACGCACTGATAGGTTAACGTATATGATCACTGCTTGACGACTTCTCCCATTTTTATGGAGTTGGAGAAAAATGAATGCTCAGCTGTTCCTTTGAAGCTACAGCGAAACCTTAAGATGTGCTTATCGGGTCCTCACGTAACGATGATGTTTCTCTCAATTGAAAATCTAGTTTCAATATCCCTTTTCTGCATGGATCAAAACCATAATACCTTAATTTAGGTAAGTAAGATTACCATATCAGGGTTACAGGTTGTCTGTTTCATTTTCTCAAACCACCGGCCAATATCAGCGACGGCTCACTACTCAATCCAAGACTGGTAAGAATACTACATCCAGATTTTATCAGATACTTCAAGGTGCGTTTTCTCAATGGAAAGGGACGTTTCCCATCAACAGGTGAGAAGGGCCTTTTAATGCCAAAAATGTGTTATTATGTAATCTTTTCTTAGTGCTGAAAGTGCTATCTTGAGAACCTTAACCTGAACGATTGTGCATGAAGTACAGACATTACATCGGGTCTTTGAAATTGTAGTGTTGATAACGAACGACGTGTCCATGGTGATGAAGTGTTTATGGCTATAGGGTTCCTGTCAACGGCAAGAACTATCTTTCATCATTGGAGGAATAGTTTACTTGTTTGTTTTCTCACAATTTGTATCGCTCATTCGAATTGTTCATCAGTTCCAGACTGATCATTTACATTTATGCAAAATTAAGACTATAAAATAAAGTAGTTTCCGCGAGGAAAGCCGCAAGCGTCTAAGTGAGGGCGTCATCGCACATTGCATGCAAGGAGAATGTGGTGTGCGATGACGCCCTCGTAGTCAGAGTTCTTGTCGGCGTGTATTTCCTACAATTCTTTGCACCGACGTCGACAATCAGATAATTAGCGCATTCGAACTGCGGCGGAGATTCAATCTGCGTACATCACAGACCCACTTTCGATATTTTTTCAGTAAATTCGAGTTCTGCAATCGATTAAGTTGAAAAGTTACTCAAGTAAATCCGCAATTTTTATGGTAGAGGTGAAATGAAGGGCAGCCTTGATGACTTGTGCACGCCGATCATCGCTTTCGGATATCCTAAGCCAGTAATATTATTCTAAACTGACCTGTTCCACGAAATCATTGATTTTTGATTACTATTGTCTATTCTTTTTTCAGGTGCACTCACTGCGGCAGTAGCCCTACATGTGTGCGATGAAATAAAATTGTTCGGGTTTGGCGTATCAAACAGTTCATTTGTCCACTACTATGACAGCGTGAATATATCCAAAATAACGAACCGAAAATCACAACGTAAGCACAATTTTATCAACGAGTGGACACTTTGGCAGTCGCTGCAGCGGAGCCATATTGTCAGTCATTTTACCCCGAGCATCAAAGAGAAACGAAAGAAAAAACCGAGAAGTTGAACTTAAAAGTTTCATCAGATAGGGATGGACCTGTGAAATTTTGCAAGCATTTGCCATTGCACTGGTGCATGTTACGTCTCAGGGACGGTAATCTAATCTGATTCATAGGTTTTGACATAATTTCCTTGAGCAAGGATTATCTCTGATATATACATATACACACTCTGGTGTTTAAAAATCATCAGCGGGTGAGTTAGGCACTACTGGCGATATCGGCCAGCGCGTAGCCTGGGTGCAGTGCGGTACGGTGGGTGAGAACACTGTGATATTTCCTACATGTCCACACCGCCCTCCCTTGCACGTCACTCTTGATACCGGCCGCGGCGAGCCGTGAGTATTTAGTGCGTAACTCTTGAGTCGTATTCCAGAGAAAATCGTAATTGGTAAATTAATCTAGAAAACCTATGATTCAAATCAAATCACCAACTAAGAATGTAACGTGCCACTGTCGTACTACTTACAAAGCTGTCCAAGTGTCATTGACGCAAGGATTTGTAACTCACGAAGAAAGCCACTGAGGGCGAGACAAGACAAACGAGAATAAATTGCTTTTAGAAATTTTGAACAAGAATCTATCATTACAATAATAGCGATAAATTTGTGTCTAATGTTGTTGTATACCTTAAGTCGCATTCAATGATGAAGTACTATGCGGGTTTCAGGCGAATTTCTATGAATAAGGCTTGGCATGGGGGTTACGAACATGTTGATTGAATTTTGCGCTTTGTTTGCAGTATATACATTCAACATAGAAGTCTGTTTTGAATCAGATATTTCCGACATTTACGGAATTTTATTAAACGGGACCAGCATTATTATTGATGATGTTTTGTTTTTATGTGCTTTAATGATTCCTTTCTCATTCAATCTTTCTGGTGGGATTGCCAGAATTTTGTAACTTTAAAAGTAAAACTTTCTTTTCCTATCGCGAATGCTATTGGGACGGTCTTAAGATAACTGATAAATGTCCGGCAGACATTCAAATAGGAGCGGCTTCAATTCAACAAAATAGCTGGAGCTCTTGGAAATCTTTGATAGCCAGTTGCTTTTATTCAATGCTGAATACTGCCAAAGATTTGTAATGAATACCGTTAGCTTTAAATGTGACCTTCCCAATAGCGCGCAAACCAGACTGTATTATCAGGTGATGTGACAATTTAGTATAATAATTCTGAATTAAAGTTTTCGGAATAAATTCAAGTTTACTTATGACAATTTAATAACCTTCATTGTGTCAACTCCTTTGGTTCATCTTGGTAGAAGGTAGGTTTTCCACACAAAGGTAAACATTTGTAAACGTATTCCCCAAGCAACAATGAGGAGATGAATTGTGTCCCAAGCATGTGATGCAAGAATAAATATCATCTTTTGCTCTAAGAGATGCGTTTGACACCTGAAACTCCTTCTGAATTACTTTGGAAATTTCTGGTCACAAAAGTTGTGGCTGTGTTTGTGATATATTCAATGTAAAACACTTGGCAAACAGAAAATCTGTGAAAAATCGTTTACTTTAAGATCTAGGATTTCATTTTGCCTTAAACCTTATGCGAGGACTGTTTTTTACATTAGATCTGTCAATGCGAGTTTGCCTGCTTTGCTTCCCCCTTTCGCTATTTCGGGAGAATTTTGTTCAAAATTTTCAGTGCGAAAGTCAGGTCATTGGAAAACGGATAAGAGGGGCCACTCTACCGAACGAAACAGGGCAAGGCATAAGTGTTGGGAAATAAGGAAGGCTTAAGAGTGTCGACACGTGTCAAAGGCACTGACCTATTCCTTCGTTGTGAGACATGGTCACATGTTGTAGTGTTGACATATGTCAAAGTCCCCTGGCCTAGTGTTTCGTAGTTTGACAAAGTCACACGTTGTAGTGTTGACATGTGTCAAAGTTCCCTGGCCAACTCTCCGTAATGAGACAAGGTCACACGTTGTAATGTTGACACGTGTCAAAGTCCACTGGCGTAATGCTTCGTAATGGGACATGGTCACACTCTATACTGTTAACATGTGTCAAAGTTCCCTGGCCTAGTGCTTCGTAATGAGATAAGGTCACACTTTGTAGTGTTGACATGTGTCAAAGTCCCCTGGCCTACTCATTCGTAATGGGACAGAGTCACATGTTGTATAGTGCTGTCACGTGTCGAAGTCACTGCAAAGACTCTGGCCTGGGTTTTTTTTGTTTTTTGTTTGTTTGTTTGTTTTGGTAATGGGACAGGGTAACATGTTTTAGAGCTAGCACGTGTCAAAAACAATGGCCTATTCCTTCGTAATAACTTTAGGTTGCCTGGTCAAGGAACATTGTCGAGTCAACAGCTACCGACTCCTTTATTTGGTAGTTCTAATTTACGTGAGAGTTTGGCAGTGTCATGTTTCTATAATTTGCACCGGTTACTGTAAATCTTCATTCTAGTAATTCGCCAAATTTCAAAATTTCGCCACTTGGGCTTGAATTCCCACGATTTACCGGAGGTGTAATTCTTCAAAATTGGCGGCAAATTTACATTTTCGAGTCTCTTCTGTTTAAATTCAATGGCAACGCCATTCCAGGCATCCGCATGTCTCGTGAATTCCTATGATTATGCATGAAATGTCTCACGCAAGGTTGGACAATAGAAAGACAATGTAGTCGAACTTTTATCAGAACTGTAGCTGCTAAGTATCGCTTTTCATATTTTCACAGCTTGGATTTAAAACAATGGTGTTGTGACATGTCTCATGCATACTATGTATTAATCATTGTGAAACAAGCGTTGGCAAGTTTTCTTGTCGACAAAGTATTGTAAATTTGGGAGTCGGACCTTGGGGGCCTTGGAGTGAGCATATCTCCAGGCTCTCGGAGCGAAGGGTTGCCCCAGGAAATAAAGTTTCGAGCGCAACGTTAATTCCTGTGTCGCCTGATCTATATATTTACTCCATCTACGCGTACTGTGGTCAGAAGTTCCTCTTAATCCTGTCAGAACAGCAAGAACATTCCTTTACAATTTGATATGGTGGAGAATCCGGGCACAGAGAAATCTAATTATTTACACTCGTTTGTCTTTATTGTATACGAAGCCTCATCTACGCGGGTTGGTTTGGGGGTTGGGAGTGTTGTTTTTTTATTAAGAGAAGATAATTATAGAGCTACGAGAATTACCGACGCTGCAGTGCTACGCGTAAGACGTCTCCGATACGAAGGGTTGGGGGGTTGGAGAGTTGAATAGTTAGTTTTTAAATTTGAACATCGTCAATATGGTAATCGAAATTGTTCTAGAAACGGATCTCACTGGGAGAAACTTTTGATCACAAACATAACCGCGGACATTGCCCGATACAGCTTGTATACATCTGCTATCAGCACTGCAACACATACATTATTCGATTATTTTCAAATAACGATGTCATGTTTCTAATTACAAACAAAAATTGTACTTTCCACTTTATGTTCTTCTGAAATTCTGTACTTTCCTTGTGTATTTTGTGTAAATGTAATATTTTTGTATTCTATCCATATTTTAGACACCTTTTATAAGCTTGAGGGCAAGCCTTTGTGGGAGAAAGAACGATGTCATGTTTCTATAATTTGCACCGGTTACTGTAAATCTTCATTCTAGTAATTCGCCAAATTTCAAAATTTCGCCACTTGGGCTTGAATTCCCACGATTTACCGGAGGTGTAATTCTTCAAAATTGGCGGCAAATTTACATTTTCGAGTCTCTTCTGTTTAAATTCAATGGCAACGCCATTCCAGGCATCCGCATGTCTCGTGAATTCCTATGATTATGCATGAAATGTCTCACGCAAGGTTGGACAATAGAAAGACAATGTAGTCGAACTTTTATCAGAACTGTAGCTGTTAAGTATCGCTTTTCATATTTTCACAGCTTGGATTTAAAACAATGGTGTTGTGACATGTCTCATGCATACTATGTATTAATCATTGTGAAACAAGCGTTGGCAAGTTTTCTTGTCGACAAAGTATTGTAAATTTGGGAGTCGGACCTTGGGGGCCTTGGAGTGAGCATATCTCCAGGCTCTCGGAGCGAAGGGTTGCCCCAGGCAGCCATCAGGCTGACCTGGGGAAATAAAGTTTCGAGCGCAACGTTAATTCCTGTGTCGCCTGATCTATATATTTACTCCATCTACGCGTACTGTGGTCAGAAGTTCCTCTTAATCCTGTCAGAACAGCAAGAACATTCCTTTACAATTTGATAGCAGGGTGACCGTCGGTCCAAGATGTCTATCATCGATAAGATGGACTACGGCGTCGGTTTCTGAGGATATCAAAATGTTTGATCTGAAATCTTTACACGACTCACGAAAGGCTATAGTCCCATGATTACACATATGATACATCTGAAACCACCTGTTGAGGAATGTGACCCTGCTTGAATTTAATGCATGTGGCCAAACTAAAGGGTCATGAACGCACTTTCTGTTCTAGGTGAGGTTGTTCCGTAGCTCAAAGTCACCATAAGGTCATTGCCTCAAGTTCAGTTCGTTTTCGACGGGAACGAATTGATCTACCTAGACAATGAAGTTATTTGATAGACGATACCGACTGTTGCCGTTCTTTCGTCAAGTAACAACAGTCACTTTGAAAGCTTGTATGATTGTCTGCCTGCGTTGTATCGGATTTGTCTCTGAATCTCACGTGCACATTTTATAGTTTAACCTATGTGTAGGCGGGCCATTTCTGGCTCATCTTTTGGTTACAGAAAGAACTGTCTGATTGATAACAGTGATAACGGAATAGTGCAAAGTGATTTTGCAGTTTCGAAGGTGTTGTTCGCATAGTTTTGTGAAGTTTATTTAGGATGAATTTAAGGAATGTATAATAAAATAAACATATGTACCTCTTATCTTAAAGCTTTGCCATCAAATTTATGAAATACAACATACACAAAGCACAAAGCAATGCATTTACCCAACCATTAATTTATTTAGACATTTGACCCCGCTCTAAATAATCATTTTACTGCCATTAAGTACGGCTACATATTACAGGAGATAATCGGTATCACGTTCACCAAGTATATCAACACAAAATATAAATCCGTCAATAAACTGACAGTATGTTGTATCGGATTTGTCTCTAAATCTCACGTGCACATTTTATAGTGTAGGCGGGCCATTTTGGGTTCATCTTTTTGTTACACAAAGAACTGATTAATAACGGAATAGTGCAAAGTGATTTTGCACTTTTGAAGGTGTTATTCGCACAGTTTTGTGAAGTTTATTTAGGATGAATTTAAGGAATGTATAATACAATAAACATATGCATCTCTTATCTTAAAGCTTTGCCATCAAATTTCATGAAATACAACATACACAGAGCAATACGTTTACCCAATCATTAATTTATTGAGACATTTGACCCCGCTCCAAATTTGTCCCTACAACTAATCATTGTACTGCCACCGAGTACGGCTACATACTATAGGAGATAATCTGTACCACGTTCATCCAATCATATCAATGCAAAATATATATTCGTCAATAAACTGACAGTATGTCTTGAATAAAGTACAGTAACATGTGTATTTATGAGCGGATCGAATCTGGAATCTTTACATGTATTTCAGACATGTTGTTCGGAATATTTGCAGCCAGTCTTTCGTACGTCCGGCGTTCCTATTGTTAAGGATACCAAGGAGTTGTAGCTTCATTAATCATTTACTTATCTTTTATCAATCTTTTCAGAAATAGTCGGCTACAATGTAGAAAATAAATTGACAAGACATGCTTACAAATGTTTCCTAATAAGCAGCACACTCGCATCAGAAAAGAAAACAAATATCCATAAGACCGGTTAATGCAAAAACACGTTACAAAACATTTTCTCGAAATGGACAGAAATACAGAGATTGACTTAAGGTGATGGCCCTGTCAGTCATGCAAGGTGTGCTACACTTACTTGCGTGACGTCATCATATCACCAAACTTCTCAATCAATATATTGCTACTATATCAGAAAAATGTACTTCATCCGCATTTCGGACACAACTTTTATAACTTTAACATGAAACCGTTGATTCTTCGATTATTAAATTGGGCAATTCACTTTCCTTTATACCTACCTATTTTAACTAGAAGTCTTCAGTTTTGGAACATCTCACTGACTCAAGAATGGACATGGTGGAGAATCCTCGTGCAATATTATCTTTTTTCTCGAATCATTCTTAAAGGCTTCCTTTGAGAAATTGCAGCGAAAATTTGCACTTAAACATTACATAAAACATGTGAAGAGAAATGGATGAAATATATCTTGTTTTCAAAGTAACACAGTTACTTTGCCGAGTCAACAGTTTATTTTACCACCTGTTTAAAGAAGTGTCGATTAAATCACCAGCGATTTAGTCGATGATACTCTTTTGTTGCTTTTTTAATGGATATCTTTAAAAATGTTTTACAAGTCTAAAATTGGATAAATGCCATCATTCTGTTCCTGCCTTCATTTAAGGTGAAAATTTGTCATGTAATGTTGTAAGCTATATAAGATAAATCAGTGAAAAGTATTTCTATTACGCATAGTATTTCTTTCCTAAACAGTTCTCTACTTGTAAAACACCCTAGCTTGTCATACTAAATCTTTTCAAAATCCAACCACGCACCTCGTCAGTCATCAAAGAATTGGTTCTTCCTTGCTCTGTGATATCTAGACCAAGGTATGATAGCTTTTTGTTTTCTATCACCACCACTCTATCTGGCATGACTGCAAACACGTGATAAAAGGTATTATCCATGTTATCCAGTACAACACGGACTTTGGAATCATCTGTCATGTCACTGGTAAAAGTGTTGTACTCAGTTTCTATTTCAATGAGCATCCTGCAAAATTAAGAAGCGATAGAGCTGCTATTAATACTTATGCCAGTGCTAGTGTGCCGATCGAGTAAAATTATATGACACATACAACATACTTGCATGCATGCATGCCACATGCATGCATGCAGACAGACAGACAGACAGACAGACAGACACAGCCTATAGGTCATACAAACGCGCTCTTTCACACATGTATAAAAATATAAATTCATATTTATAGAAATGTGGATTGATTGAGTCATCACTCGATGTCTCTGACCGTTTCTTGTTGTCTTATGGTAGGAAGCGCCTCGGGGGCAGATATTCTGACTCTCAAATTTCTACAATTCTTTCTCTACCACTTGTAAGGGCTAATTTTAAAGCTCTTAGAGAAAGAACAATTTTCACTGTCTTAGTTTTTCGAAAGTCCAAAATTTTATTTGCCCCCATAAAGTGAACACAGGGATGGTGACAATTTTGAATTTCAAATATCACAAAATGTTCAGTAATTTGTTTCGCTAGTTCCAAACCTTAGATGGTGACCCCCGATTATTACTGTTGATTTTGTAAGAGAATGATTGAAAGTTTCATTTGGCAAAGTTTGAGAAAAAGTCTTTCATGACGCCCTAGGCAATATTCTTGAGACACGATATCAAAAACTCACTTCGCTGCTGCAATCCTGTCTTCTAATGCTTCATGCTGGTCAATCATGCTATACTGAGGGCCTAAATCTAGAGGTGTACCTTTTGGGTGCGCTTCCATCAAATAGACCAAATAGATATCTACTATGTCTTTGAAGTCGTCGTGCAGTTTCTTCAGCAAGCCACTATGAATAATGGCCTACGACGGAAAGAGAACCGGTGGATGTGAAATTCAATCTTCGGTAAAGTTTTGTGATTTCTGTGAACTCATTTGGGAGATGATATTGAAACTGTTATGACTTTTCGTCGGCCTTGAGCTTGGTTGATTGAGGGAAGCATCTCAACATATCAACGTTTTGAGGTACCTAGCGCTGATGACATCCAGAGCAGGATTTATCAGTGACAAGTCAGATTATTCTCCCATGGGATTTACCTATTTGGGAGACTTTCAACCGATGTACGTTTAACTGGGTCTGAACGACAACAATTTTTGTCGCTCAGAGAGACGACCAGTTGTTAAACATCTATTGCTGAGTATATCGCTCACTGCTATTGATATACTTTGTTCAAAATTGACATGGTTGCACCTGAGACAATTTTCCTCCATATGTATTTGTGCCATATATAGCAATTAAGGGTACAGCTTTCTTGCTTCATATGTCCACGATTGCTACACAGTAAAGTTACACAGCATTCATTGAAGGTATAATATTCTTCTTTCAAATTATGTAAGATAGTAGATAGTTGCATCAATAGTTTTGAAGTTTGCACGTGGATAAACCAGGTACTATTTTTGTCTGGTTTGATAAAATTAAAATGTTCGAGTATGGCTTCAGAAATTCTCTCAGCTGCCGCAGAAAACATTGTCAGTAATTCTTAAGGTTAGGGAGCGTTCAGTTGTTATGGCCGGGGTTGGGCCGGCAAATTATTCCTGTGCATCAGTCTAAATAAGTGACCCCTACCAATTGCACCAAAAAATCGATGACCCCCTCTTTTAAGATGACAAAAATTTCACTTTTCAAGGTACTAGTAGTCTACAGGTAGCTGTTAAATAATTTCCATGACAAAACTTGCTATATCTCTAATATGTAAGTACAGTGGTTTGCTTTGAAGCATTGGTATTAAGCGAAGTAGACATATTGTCTAAATAGAGGTGTTGTCAAAACTGTCTGTTGTAATTGTCAGCTGAGATGTAATTCAAGTCGACCACAGAGAAATCAACTCTGCCAAAGTTGAAACATTGTCTTGCAGGAGGTCAGATGTAGTCAAAAGAACTACACCTTAAAACAATTGATAAGACTTGGACAGTGGTTTGACATATGTGGTGGTGTTGTTTAGACTACGTCTGACCGTCTGCTAGACAATGGTTCAACTTTTGCAGAGTTGATTTTTTTATGATTGACTCTTGTTACCGCTTAGCTGTTAATTGCACCCCTCCCCGACAGTATTGGCAACACCTCGTTTAGACAATATTTCTAGTTCGTCTAATCCCAATGCTTCAAAGCAAACCACTGTAATAGCAATTGTTCATTGCCCTCAGTGAGCTCGATTTACAATAAGACAAGCGTAAGAGTTGCCTAGTCAAGATGTTCATGTGACATATAATTATACTTTTGTTCAGATTTATAGTTAAATGACTTAAGAGAATGAAATCATGCAGCAAATCATTTTCATCTCTCAGAATATTTCTGAACACTGATACTGCTTTTTGAGGAGACGGATACTTATGAAAATTAAGTGACCCCCCCCCCCTCTGAGCTGTTTTGAAAATACATGACCCCCCCCCCCTTGCAGTTTTCAAATTTAAGGTGACCCCCTGAATTTTGCCGGCCCATCCCGGCCGTAATAACTGAACGCTCCCTTATTCCAGTTTACACTATATTCAAACAACACCTCCTGAGCTCTATAACTTAACGGAATTATGCTGAACTAAGAGTATTGAAGAGTTTCGCTTACTCTCAATGGAGGTCAAGATAAGGAGGAGGCAATGAATACCAAAGGTTTATTCATAGATGTGGAGAGATTCAAAATGGGTACGTCCTGCCTCGTTTCAACGTCAACCAGGGATATTTCTGGAACTAAACTACCGACTTCGATGGCCTGCATATGAAAGCTTTCTGCATTGACAGTCTCCATGAGCAGACCTCTTATCTGAAAATAAAGAATGCAGTGTCATTTTACTGCAAGTGCAAAATTTCGTAATCAAAATGTTTTCAAGAGAACACCCAAATTGATAATTATTTCCAATCAAACAATGCCATTGTCCCCCACAGCATATAAAACGCCATCATAAATAACGTAACATTCATTATCAATCAGAAGATGTTATGAACATAGGTTATAGGGACAGCAGTTGTACTACTGATCTTGAATCATAAAATCATCATTTTGTTAATATTTGGATTTCGCTGAATTTCCTGATGATTAGGGTGCATTTTAATCGTGTCTAGATTAACATCGTACTACGAAGCTGATGAATGTATGCAATAAGCATTCAATGAAAGTTCCGAAGCTCTAGTAGAATAGAAATTCATTCCCGGTCGATATGCCCAAGAGTTATTGCTAGCATTCTTAGAAATATAGAAACGATGTATAGGTCTCGTAAAAAGGACGCTATAACGGTCGACCAAAGCATTATCAGGTAATAATGACCACACTAACCTCTTCGTCGTTTTCATAGCATCTGATTATTTCTCTGTTCACCACGCAAACGTCAGCACCTATGTTGCTGATACCAAATTCATCAAGTACCTTTTGAAGATACTTTGAACGCGCAGCTGTCATCCTTGCAACGATTAACGATGGGTCTCCCTTACTAGGGTCGCCTGCGTCGATGTAAGCTTGCGTGAAATCATCACTTCTCATTACGTCTCTCAGTCGACGCGCAATCTTCAAAGTTAGGTCTCTGTCTTTCAAGAGATCGTCCATTGCTATAAGATGGAATTCAAGAAATAGAAAGACACTATCAAGGTTGTATGCGTCTCGAAAGAAAAAAAAAACTTTTGTTCAAACTTTCCTTAAATCTTTCAACATTCACTTTCAAAATCAAGAACTTGAATAAAATCGGGTGTCATCACGCACATTTTGATAGTAGAGAAACAAATTACTCAAAATTTACTGATATTTGAAATTCAAAATGGCCGCCATCCCTATGTTAACTCTATGGAGAAAAATAAAATTTTCAATTTCCGAAACACTAAACGATAAAACAATGTTCTTATACCAAGAGCTTTAGAATGAGTCCTCAAAAATGGTAGATCAGAAAAAAATCGTAAAAGTGTGATAGTTCTAATCTCTGTCCCCGAGGCGCATTCTTAGCTTCTAAACGTTTTATTTATGTTATGATAATTATATCGCTTTTCTGCGACGTGCGTCCATATTCAGTACGAATGCGAGTTTCTTAATGGGTACTACTCAGCAGTCACTGATGCTATTTATCACGGTTGCCTCACAAAGAAATAAAGTCTCATCTTGTCTGATGAAATACCTCCTCTTAGACGAGTTTGATGACAGACGACTTGACAGAAGCGTCTAGGCGGAGACTTCCGGTTGCCCATATTAATAGGTTTCTTAAATCTCTCAATCTTTGAGACTTTTAATGCTCATTTTAGTCGACAAACTTCAGTGTATTTTGACGTTATCCTCAGTCTCTTCATTTTGGTAGATTTACAACTTTTCTCACGCAATTTTCAACACTTTTTAGAAGTCAACGTGTATGTGTATCTTTATTTTCTGTTTGCATGTTTATCTGTGACGCGTTTATTTGGCCGATTTAATTAGCCGCAATTTTCAATCCCAGTTTTTCGCATTCGTGGAGTTCTCCTCCTAGTCAAACACCTGGCCAGTACGATGTTGATTTCTATAACATTAAGTGCACAAACTGATCTCAACCTTTTGTCACCTTTGTTAATCCCGCAAACAGAGTTTATACAAGCGTTTGATTGACGGTCGGTTCAACGGTCATTGATTCCGTACCACTAACTCGCGAATTTTCTAAAATTTGTCTTCCAGTCGCGTTAGTATTTGAATATAACCACAGAGTTCGATCGGCAACGTGTAACAGCATCGCGCTGACCGCTTGACAGCCTGTCTGCGTTTTTGCAACCAGAAAAAAACTAAAACGTGGCATTTTCTGGAGCGTGTGCCCTTGTGCTGCCTGTTTGTGTCCAGTTACACAAGAACGCCGCCATAGCTTCACGCCCTTTTAAAGGGAGGTTCCGCCGATTTAATTAACCTTAAGGGTTCTGATAAAATATTTCATCTTATCATAATAAATGCATAATGGCCAGCCTTTTTTCCTAAGAAATGGCAAGACGAAGACGCATTCGGTCAATTGATGTCGCTATCGGAAAACATATGTGAAAAGTTGCAAACGTTGACACTCATCAAAAACTGTTTCATGGTCAGCAGTTGAAATATCCTTCAAATAACCATAATAAACTCAATCTTTGAAGGGAAAATAGGGCTCATTACCTAATTTCAACCGGTCTTACCAAAAATCACGTGTTCTTACAAATATAAGCGTGTCATGTTTACTTGGTCAGACAGTTCGTCTTGTATTGGACGAAGTTAATTGTAGCTAAGATTAACGATTTATTCCTAGATTGACACAGTTACATAAATGTGAAAATCAGACCGATATACAAATGAGTTCATTGGAAATGGAAAACGGAAAATACTTGTCGAGCAACTACAGTCGAGTTCAAACAACACGAATGGTCACGTGACACAAGAACAGTGATTTATGGTAAATGGTCGTTTAGCTTATAGCCATGCTTGAAAATGAGAAATCAAATTGCACCTTTGCGAATGTTAATCTCAAGCTTACATATTGACGTCGTTACTGCGATCGCACCACGCGCTCCTATGAATTTTCGTATCGAGAACTGTTTATGACCGTCATAGAATTACAATATCCTTCACGAAAAGTACCCTAATATAATTCTAGGATCTTCCCATGTCAATGTCTGGCACGTGGAGTTTGGCGATCGTTTTGTTTGTTCGCTTGAAAGTCGCCTTGTCAAACGGTGATGCGAGACGTGACGTTTGTCACGTAACGAGTTTGTTTTCTTCGTGAACGTAGACTGCGTGCTCAATCGGGGCCAAACCCAGCATGCTACAGGTATTTCAGTAAACTAGCGTAGAACAGTTGTGCATTTTCCGTATGTTGTAGTGTATTGATCAAAACAGAAATTCTAAGCCACTGAAATCCCTTTCGACTTTGTCGATCGAGAGCCGTAATTACTAGAAACAATGAAAGGAACGATGTCATTTGCAAGAGTGCATCTGAATCTCTTTACTAGGTCGTTTATAAAATATTAGTTGAAAAGGGACATCGCTGCAGCTTGGTAAAGTGCCACTGAACTTCTGCTATCGTTCTCCTCGCACACTGTATAAAATCCGTTGACAAATTTCTCAAAGCTGACGAATAAGTCAAGGGATGCAAATCTGAAACAGCACCTGGGAAAATCATTGGCCAAAGTGCACGATGTTGCCAATCGTCTCTGGTGGATCAAAAATATAAACGTGAGAAAGTCGTTTAAGGCGTTAGCAGCTTCCTGGCTGACGAGGTAAGTAGAAGTAGCCCACGAGTCGCTTGGCGTTTTTTTAATGTTTCACTAAGATTCTCAACTGATTTATCATCGTTTGCTCTGTTTCTGATGTTTGCTTTCGCAGAGTTAATTACTAGTTCACATTAATTTGAATGCGTTCACTTCTCTTGCGCTTGAGTTACTCGAAACAACTTATGCAGAAATTAATTCATTTCTTTCTGAAAATGGTAATCCCACAGACTTGGAGCAAGTTTTGAGGATCCCGCTCAAATCGTCCATAGCGATTTCGCATTGAAATCGACACCTCACAATGGGCGACATACGTCAACACTCACTGTCCCTCCCACATCAATATCTTATGAAGTTGGTGAAACATCGACGGTATCAAACCCAATGCTGTTATTCCAACTTGGAAAATTGTTGTTTTTGTCGTTTGAAAGAGACACGTTACTATTGGTGTTTATATTTATAGTGACTGTTGTCTTACTGATAACTGAAATAAATGTGTTTTCATATGAAAATTGCTGTTATTTGCAATTTTACCCATCCTTAGTATGATTGGAAGTATCTCAATATGGAAATAATGGGAAGCTCTGATCAATATACAACATTTCAATTTCAAGGGATGGGGCAGGGGCGTTCGGAGCAAAGCTTAAAAAATTACGCTTATTATCAGACACTGAATTTTGACGTCGACCCTTATAAAATCGCTGTTAACCGTATGTTGTCTTCATAAAAGAAAATAACATTGTTGTTATATTCGATATTTACGGTATTCATTTAGAACAAAAACGTGAAATGAAAAGTTTATGTACTCAATAGGCTTCAGAGTGAGTGTACAAAAACAGCAGACCAAAGCGTTCGCAAAACTGTACCCAAGAAGCTGTCTAGCTTACAAATGCCCATAGACTTGTTTATACTGAATGACTACACGTAGGCACAGACAAGGAGACTTAGGTTTGCTTATCAGCGTGGGTTCTTTTCATGGATGAGTCAACTCACTTGGTCCCCCATTGATACAAAAAAACACAGATGACCTGTTGAGTGCGCCTAGGGAACAGATATTCGGACTCTCAGAGTGTTAAAAACCTGTTCTAGTCTCGGGAAGAGATATTCGAACTCTCAAATTTCTACACTTCTTTTCTGATCTACCGCTTGTGGGGGCTCATTTTATGAGAAAAGAGGACGTTTCCCGTCTCATGTTTTAAAGTCGAAAATTTTTATTTTTTCACGTGGAATTAACACAGGGATGGCAGCCATTTTGAATGTCAAATATCGGTAAATGTAAGATAATTTTTTTCTATATCCCAAACTTTGCGCGGTGAGCACTGATATGTATTCTTGATTTTGAATGACAATGATTGAAAGTTTTACTGATGATTTGGGAAAAACTTTATGTCTTTCACTTTCGAGGCGCATATTACCTTTCAAGTTATTATATATGCAATTTTTTGTGCAATTTTTGCTGTCTTCTCTAATGTCTGCTGGGCGCATGAAAAGTGAATAAAAAAGTGTGAAGGCGTTGAATTAAAAAAACCACTCACCTATCACAGTTATTCTTGAGAGTACTCTTTTTCAGATGCAGAAATATTAAGAGGAGGGGTGATTTATAACAAGTCCTCTTAACCACTTACCTCTTATATGTAAGAAACCTTAGAAAATGCCTCTTTACGATTCGGTGTATGCGCTTTTATACAGCAGGTGACCTGTTCAATCATTGACGTAGCTTGCATGGTAAACATTGTTCGATTTATCGCAATGTTTGGATGATCATCATTACCTAACCTTTTTGAAGAGTTGCATAAATCAAACTCGACATAAAAATCTTTGAGATAACGCGAAAGATCAAGGTTCATTAGCCATGCCTGATACCATAAATAGTGAACTTAGTTCAGGGTACATGTACTGCCATAACTTGTACAGCCAGCCATATGCTTTGGATAGATATGACTGCCAACAATCTTCAAAGACCAAGAAAACTGTAAATGACATGCTGTTTTAAAACCTCTCACGTGGCATCTTTCTTTTTACTTGTTTTTTACCTGTGTTCATCAGAAGTACAACATGTAAACAATTAGAGAGGTGTAAATGGCAACATGTCTTCATCAGTGTCCTGTCAACAGAGTAAACATTTGTGAAAATTTACACACCGTATGTCAATGGTCATAGAAGCTTTTAAGCAGCTGATAGTAAACCCCTAAAGGGCAAAGATCGTTAGTTGAGCACGTGCAAATCGTAAGTTATTTGTATCATGCAGACGACAATAATACAGAATATTTATGATATCAGATATGCAATGGGTTCATAGAAACAATACCAAACTATATTCATGTCATCAAAACCAATTTCATTAAATACTCAGTGAACTGAAATTTTACATATTATATGATATGACGGATATTCTAGAGATCATATTTTGATTTAATTTGAATGGTTCACAGTTCATGTAACAGGAAGAGTGAGTTTATTGACACCTCAAACATGGCCCAAGTGCTAAGAATAAATCTCAAAGATGCCCAATCGTGTGAGATAAGGCTAAATATATGTTTTGACAACTCTTTTGATGGTATCGAGGATGTTTTGACTCCATTTTGGATATTAATATACGAGTTTACAGTTTATGAGAGAAAAGATACAGTCGACCCTTCAAATGTATCCAAAGACACAAAAGTCTCGAAGATACTCAATAAATAAAAGCATGGTGAGATACCATTATGTCGGCATTATTGGATAAATTCCCTCCGTTTGAAATATCCATGAAACTTTTTTCAGGTCTGATGACAAGAGATTCAAATTCTGTGACCAATAAAACATGACCATACACATCAAAGTAGATCGCAAGTATGCTTGGCAGGTCGCACGACTCAATGTTTTGTGGCATCCATTTTTGCATTGGTAAGACAGTAGCTTTAGGGAGCCTTCAGTTATTATGAGGGGGTGGGCCGGATGAATTAGGGGAGTGTCACATTTTGCAAACTTACACTGGGAGAGGGTCACATTTTACCTTGCTAAGTATATGATTAATACAAAGTTTGAGTAATTTGTGTAAAGAAACTTCATAGCAATAATGAATAGTAAATCAACACTTTTGGTGAAACTCAAAAATCAAATTTCTTGTACACACATGCACTTGTAACCACAATATTTTGAACAAGTACATTTATATCAGTTATCCAATGTCTATGAATGCACAGATATTGCTAGTTTTATATTTGAAAACAAATCCCATTTATAATGGATCTATATTTTCGGTGAAATTCCAAAATCAAATTTCTTTTACACATATACACTTGTAACCACCCTATTCCGATCTAATTCATTTATGTCAATTATCCAATGTCTATGAATACGCAGGTATTGCTAGTTTATATTAGGGAAAATATTCACAGTTTTCTCATAAGTTCCCGTGTATAGTGGATCCACATTTTCGGTGAAATTCCAAAATCAAATTTCTTGTACACATATACACTTGTAACCACCCTATTCGAATCTACTTCATTTATGTCAATTATCCAATGTCTATGAATACGCAGGTATTGCTTGTTTATATTGGGGAAAATATTCACAGTTTTCTTATAAGTTCCCGTGTTTAGTGGATCCACATTTTCGGTGAAATTCCACAATCAAATTTCTTGTGCTTACATGCACTTTTTACCTCTACCACTTTGAGCAAAATACATTTACATAAATTATCAAACATGTATAAAAGTACAGATATGGCTTTGATTTTAGGGGAACATTGTTAGTAGTTTACCCAATAGACTTCCATGTGTTATGGTTTATTATTTATGGTCGAGCACTATATCTTTGCTTCTAATAGTTGCCTAAATATGGTGACCCGCCCCAAAGACATGCTATGAAATGACTATATTTTTTGTATTAGGTAGTCCCCAACCTTAAAGGGACATATACCGAGACTTTTCGCATTTGTTCAATGTTTTGTTTTCTTTACGTCAACAATTATTTCTTATTCTATCCCTACATAGAATACCCAATGTTTTATTTCGCAACATTCCAGTACACACATACATAAATGACAATGACTCTTGTTGACAAATTATTTCTAGTCTGCACTTGATTCGAGATATCTTTTCAACAATAATAACGCTAACTGTTCACTGTATGGTCTGTGTTCACATGCTAAATAATGGACATTTTATGACGCTTGGCGGAGGAGAACAAGATATTGCAGTAGATGCATAAAACAAACCACTGTGAATATTACTAAATTTTGCAGCTAAAGTATTTTAAATACACTTGTTTAGTTTATCTGTCACCGAGGAAGCTTCTAATGTTCTCTTTTTTATAGATCAGAACCTCTTGTCAAACATTGAATCGATATGATTTCTTCTTTAGTTCCTCTTAAAAGATTGTAATATTTCTGTCTTGGGCCCCCAAATTTTCTCATATGGGAAATGTGTGGCTCCCTGAAAATCCTTCGCCGCCGCCCCCTTGAAGTAAATTCTGAACACTCCCTTATACTCACATTTCAGACTTTTGAGTTTGGAGGGAAGAATGGTAGGCAGGGTCACATTGTATAAAAGGGGCATCAGGGGAAGGGTCACATTTTACATGATGGACCACCCTCAATTTTCTCCGGCTCACCCCTCCTAAAAAAACTGAAGGCTCCCTTAACAGACTCTCTCACAGCTGCTCGCTGGCTACGCAATTGTATGGCCTAGGTCAGCATAGGCAGGCGGCAGTAGTGAAGCCAGCAAAGCTGGCTTGACAAGTTAACTGAGCCAAGGTATACTGGCCAAAGTGCGCAGCCATTGAGGGGCTGTGAGCGAGTCTGGACGCTAGCTCAAGGTGGCGTAGCTCTGAATCACGTGCATGGACATTGGACGAGTTATTAACCGGCAACGCCTCCACCAGCTGCGTAGCCGGTGACGACACACAATGTTCCTAAATAAGTTTCAAGTACGGAGAATCAGAAATGATCAGTGACTCCCATCGGGACATCGGTGAGCGAACATTCCCCACTCCAATGAATGTGTCTATACTCCTCACTCGGCAGAGTGTCATTAGGGAGCATTAAGTTATTACGGCAGGAGATGGGCCGGCAAAATTCAGGGGTTGGGGGGGGGGGGGGTGTCACCTTAAATTTGAAAACTGCAAAGGGGTCATGTATTTTTCAAAAAGCTCAAAAGGGGTCACTTAATTTTCATAAGTACCCGTCCCGTCAAAAAGCAGTTTCATTGTTCAGAAATATTCTGGGAGATAAAAATGATTCGCTGCATGATTTCATTCTCTGAAGTCATTTAACTATAAATCTGAACACAAATATAATTATCTGTCACATGAACATCTTGACTTGGCAATTCCGAGGCTTGTCTTATTGTAAATCAAGCTCACTGAGGGCGATGAACAATTTTTTTCTTACTTTGAACATATTAGAGGTATAGCAAGTTTTGTCAGGGAAATTATTTAACAGTTACCTGCAGACTTATAGTACCATGAAAAGTGAAATTATACTTATAGATGAAATTCCAATATCATACTTGTTGTCAACATCTTAACTTTCTAATACCCAATTTGAATCAAGTACATTTGTATTAATTATCAAACACCTATAAAACCACAAATTAATTTAATTTAGCACTGTAAAAAATTATTCATAGTTTTCCCATAGACTCCAATGTATAGTGATTCAACATTTCGGTGAAATTCCAAAATCCAATTTCTTGCACACATATCAACCTTTAACCATCCTAGTCTAACTAAGTACTTTAAAATGAATTATCAAACGTCTATAAATACACAGATTTAGATAGTTTTGTATCGGAAAAAATATTCATAGTTTCCCCATAGACTCCCATGTACAGTGAATCTACATTTCGTTGAAATTCCAAAATCCAATTTCTGGCGAACAAATCTATTAGTTACCACCCTAGTCTAATCAAGTACATAAATATTAATAATTGAGAGTACATAAATATACAGGTTTACCTATTTTTGTATTGGAAAAAAATTGTTCATAGTTTCCTCATAGACTCCTTTATATAGTGGATGAACATTTTCAGTGAAATTCCAAAATCAGATTTCTTGTACACATAACTTGCACCATCATATTCTAATCAAGTAAAATTATGTTAATCATAGAACATCTGTAAATGCACAAGAATAGCAAGTTTTTCATTGGAAAAAAAATTATTCACAATTTTATCATAGACTCCCATGTATAGTGGATGAACATTGTTTGTGAAATTCTAAAGTTAACAGCACTTTTTTGTCAACATACCAGTTGTAACAACCCTATTCCAATTATCGATAAGTATAATTAGGTCAATTATCAAATATCTATAAATGGTGCATAGATATAGTTTTGTATTGAAAAATACATAGTTTTCTCATAGACTACCATGTATAGTGAATCAACATTGTCAACAGCTGATAATCAATTAAATGAAAATATCAAAATTTTGTTCATAAATGCTTGAGCAAAAATATAATGCGATCCACCTGTAATTTCTGTCCAATCCCTTTGAGAGGTAATTTCAAAATTATAGCAAGTCAGAAGGGGAAATTTGAACATTAACAACTTGTGAGCTTGTAAGGAGGGTCATTTGAAAAAAATCTGAGAATCTTTTTTTTTATTCTAATCATGCCCCAAGAGGTGTTTGTGTGTGCAGTTTTACTCAAGCGATTGGGGGTCATGAAATTTTTGTCATCTTCAAAAGGGGGTCATCAATTTTTTGGTTCAATGGGTAGGGGTTCCTTTATTTTGACCGATGCACAGGAAGAATTTGCCGGCCCACCCCGGCCATAATAACTGAACGCTCCCTTAGCAATAGTGATCAACAGTGGGTCGTGGGTCAAGTCTGTCGCGGGGCGGTACAGTCCGGGGGAACGGTACTAGGAAGTAGAGAACTGTCCTTGGTCAACGCAGTCACCGTTCTCCCTTTTCGATGCAACAGCATCTCCCGTATCCTGCTGTTGCTTGCCGATCATGGTGTGCTGTTTGTGCGAGGCATTCTACTTGTTGCTGGTCTAAATATATATACAATGTTGATTATTTTAGTGATGTTTTATTGCTGTACTCTACATAGCATTGTGTACAACCAACATGATCGCGTGCGATCAAACCCAATTTGTTCACCTTGACTGAGTGCAGTAAACTCGGCGACATAATGTTGTGCCGAGTTATTGTCTGAATGTTCGTAGCCTCAGTAGCCTTACACAAGTACATGAAATACATCACTTAAGTTCGTTTCCGATTTTACTGTTGCATGATCTAGAGTCTTACAAAGGCATCTACAAAGTGAGGGACCGCTTCCATTTCACTTCGATTGAAGTTGAGAAGACTTATGTTTACAAAAAATTATGTCTATCAACAAAAAGTCGCGCATGCGCAGCGCGACGACCACGCCCTTTAATCACACGCGTCAACAACGTTTTTCATTTTGTACAACTTCAATTGGTCAGACAAAACGTATTCTTTTTTTAATCTCGTAGCAACTACCACATACAAGAATATTAGTCAGTGCAAATGTAAGGAAAATGAGTCTCTTTTATATAAGTTCTCAACATCTCAGGAGTTGAAAAAGATGCAACACTTTCAGTTGACCAATTTCCCGCAACTACCGTTCAACAAACACTACGGTAGATCATGGATGTAAAACAATTTTTACATCCATGGGTAGATCTATGGCAAATCACATCTGTCGTTACCATTTGCATTATTTCTTTCGCCGTCTACGCTTGAAGGAATTCGTTCATGGACGCTAATCAGACACTATGTGATGTCACTGCGCTCAGCATACGCAACAAGCATCAAATGTGAGCCCTTCTGAACTCCTTCCGGACGTAACCCTACACTCCAGAATTTGTCAACACAGAATTTATCGCCTAATCCACCAATTCAAAAACACACAAAATCTCTAATGCTGAATACAAGGCTCTGCGTGATTTATTTCTCAACGATAATCTCGATATTACACCTGCGGACAAGTGTGGTGCTGTGGTAGTATGGCGTAAAGATTTGTCTTTATCAACATCTCGACGCTGGCTGAGAAACAGCAATTTCGTCAAACGTACTATAAGTGACCTTATTCATGACAACCTTTACCTGAGAATGAAAAGTCCTTGACCAAAATCCTCGCGATCGTAAAAATTGTATTGTATCATGTGGCCGTTAAGCAGGGGTCAAAATTAAGCCCAAAAAATTAATTGAAGTTGGTAGCCCAGTGACAATGGCTGGAAGCTCATGCATGTTTTAGTTTAGTGATATTTTTCATTAATAAGAGAAGAAAAAGCTATTTTTCAAGATTCTGCCCATGAAGTGAATTTTAAGTTGTCAGTCGTTTGCACACCTTTATTACTCAAAGGAAACTGATATAATTGACGACAGTGACACTATAAAGTTCGGTGGCCTATCATTGTATTGACAACCCGTTTCATTCTCAGAGTTGCATGCCAATTTTGACAGTCGTAATGGCAATATTCACCACCTCAGCAGGGTTAAAAACAGACCATGGACTTTCTGTTGTAGGGAGGAGTTTGTGATTGATACATTTTGACCAAAATGCAATGAGAATAGGTTTTCATCGTCCAGTTTTTTTCTGTGCCTGTCATTCAAGTACATTAGTTGAGATATTGAAACTTTTTTGCAAAGTTTCATCGCAAGGTCGTCTTTGTAAATTGCAAAACAAAGTCATAGTCTTGCCTTACTGTGTCCAGCTGAGTTTGACTGCATTTAGCTCGTCCAAAATTGAAAGACTGGCACGCCGAGTACTGACTGAATTTCATGTCCCATGGTTTGGTAGTCCATGTGGGCTACCATTTCATGGACTTTGGTAGCCCCATGAAAAAGTTGGTAGTCTGTTGACGAGGTATTACCGCTAATTTCGAGCCCTGCGTCAGGTGAGTAGCACCTGCCCTCATATTTTTACAACTAATTTTGTTCTGGGCTTTGTGGAAGAGTGAATGTTTCCGGCGTGTTAACATGGACGTCGGCCAATATATAAACGCTGTAGCATGCTAGCCTGTATATTTATGAAACAAAACATCGTCTTGGCGACATGGTTGAAAAACTTCCTCGCACTGATGGACAAAAAACTTGCATACCCGATGGCAAAACATTTCTCTACACACCATACCGCGGTCGGTCTGATATGGTAGTTGCTGCACTCATTTCCACTGACGACTGTACCCATTACAAACTCGAGCAGGCCATAATTATTAAACTGAGCACTATAGCACCAGCTGGAATGAATGTGCAATTCAATGCGCTTAATGTGTAACTCACTTGATTGGATTTTTTACCTCTTGTATTTCCACGTTTCTCAAACATGTTTAGCACTGACGAATGGTTTAACCCGAAACGTCCTTGTTTCAATCCTCTGCTTTTGTCGAGTGTTTGTATCTCCCGCTGGTCAGTTAGTAATCATTGAAGATTTGAAAACAGTAGAATGACCATACAAACGCCTATACATAATTGTATGCCTGCACAACTAGTACACTCAGATATATATATATATATATATATATATATATATATATATATATATATATATATATATATATGTATGTATGTATGTATGTATGTATAGATGTATGTATAGATGTATGTGGATGGAGGGATGTATAGATATATGTATGAATGCATGTACGAAAGTATTGTGCGAGTACATGTACGTACATATGCATATGCGTAAGAATGTATAATATGTATGTTGCAGTTGAACGTGTACACTTGCAAACATGTACACTGTTGTTTTAAACGTATTATGTACATATCCAACCGATGTAATTTGACAATACATCTTTACAAATTATTTAAATGTGTGAAATAATCATTTTACATTTGGCGCCCTAAAGTAGTGGTCCCAGTGGAAACCACTGGTTGCTGTGGTTAAAATCAGTGTTTCTGATCTGGAACATTGGCACATGCTCACATGACGGCCCATGACTTGTAAAACGCTAACGTTGAGTACGGATTTTGAGGTAAGGTTAGGATTAGCAAAATTTGTCCACGCTCACCTGATGACCTACGCCCTTGAAACGATGGCCTTTAGTACAAAGTTTCAGTCGATGTAGAATTTCAATCAATTTATTATCGTACATTTGTGTGTTATTTTCAAAAGTGCATTCAACGTTGAAATTTCTTTGATGGTTTTCATTTTCAGAAATATTTTCTTCGAAAGTTCTAAAGATGTAACATTAGTATTTCGACAAAAACATTATCTTTTTAGGTTAACAGCAAGAAAGATGCCATCCACAGATATGCAAAACTTTTTTTGAATCTATGTTGCAAACAACAAAAGCTAGACATTGTTATTACTTATTAACCAGAAGGAGCCCTAGCTCGGGTAATTTTGGGCGTGTGATTTCTGAACAAATTGTATGAGAAGATATTTATAGAGCAGAGTGATAAGACTGTAACATGACCAAAGCCACTTCAATCGTATCTGTTTCGTTATTTGTACTCATTCCCTTTATATCACGTAAAACAATAATCATGAAAAAAAAGCCCAATTCAATTAGGATATGGATTGTTATGACAATTGCATTTTCCCACTTTCTTACACTCGCCTCTTTTGTGGATCAGGATTCATTGTTAAATGACACGCAATATACACGCGGTAGGATGATTTCGCACGCTTACTCTGTTTTTTTTTCTGAGAAATATGACTCTTCCATCTATTCAATATAATAGTTATCGTCATAAAATCTGTGTACAGCAAATTTTTCCATGGCAAAAAATGTTTTTAAATAGACAAGCTACACTACCGATATTGTGTGAACTTCTGAAACGATCACAGAGCAGTCATGGTCAAACTTTTCTTCGTACAAACAAACTAGCAAGGACATAAATAAACAACAATGATAAATAAATTGATAAATGATTAAATATAAACAAATGTGTTTTCTCTCAAGCCGCATCAAATGTTTTCGCCACTAGCTGCCTTTTGACGAAACATCATTTCTTTCAATGAGAAGTTATTTTGCTTCGCTTAGTCCGACAAGTAAATATTAGCGGAGAGTCATGCACGTGATGTTTCAGACACGTCAGACAGAACGTGATCGCATGATCTGCACTTTACAACAGCAAGCAAGGTAACTGGAGAGTAAAGACCTCACCTGACCGAGAATCAACCTATCAAAACTATGCTAAGTAAACATGTCTCCTATTTCACTCAAACTACACAAAGGAAGTCACAAGGTACGGTTTAATCACCGTGTGCAGTTGAATTATTAATGTCTCCATGTAAATTATCCGTTCATGACCCTTCACTTAGTTCAGGGTACTGATGCCCGAGACTTCAAGATTAGGAAGCCTGAAATGAGTGTAAAAGTTACCCCGACTAACGGAAAATTTGACATACATTTTATACAGAAGATTTTCTCTACGATACTTGTTGAGTTTCAGGAAAGAGAAAGAATATCACAGAATAGAATATAATAGAATATGCTATACTCGGTACTCACACGCTCAATTCGGAGAACTTCCAATGGCCGTCACTTTATCAAATCGAGAGCAATTTTCATGCGACTTGCATCGATCGAATCGTACTTACAACAGCTTTCAATACGAGAAGCATCGGCGTTGAGAAACCTGTACGAGCATCCCTAGTCGTCGGATCTCGGCAATCTGTGACTATCAGTCACTGATGCATCGCATACAACTGATGTAAGGGGCCATCGATGATAAAAGCTGACGCATGACAAACGTAATTCTTTCTTTCTTATAGGGGGGGGGGGGTTAAAAGCTCATTTCGTTTTGTGTGCGTCAAAATCGCAAAAGGATTTTCCTTTATCGTTTTCTAAACCATGACCACTTGCGCTTGTGGGTAAAATGCGGAGCTGAATGTACTGCATTATTGTGGAGTTAAAAAAGAGTAGAATAGAAACACTCACAATTTTATTTTTGAATTGAAATTGATACACTTTTTTGTATAGAGCTGCGCAGTGCTGTGACACGTGCAGTAAGCGTTGCGGTCAACCAACATTTTGAGCATGCGTCACACACGTGAGAGAGCAAAACCATACTTCATAGCATAGCTATGAGTTCAAAGAAAAATAATTTACAACTGCGGGGACAAACTACCCTGTTTGGAACTCAAGTTCAAAGTACAAGTCGCCAGATCTACTGGAAACATCCAGGTGACTATGAACGATTTGTTGATGCATATTGATACAACCGGTACCATACTGGTATTCAAGGGAGAACAAAGGCAGCAGTTTTGAGGGAAGCCCAGGATGCGTGGAAAATGACATACAAAAATGACGCATAAAGTGAAGGTTTATTAATTAGGGAGCATTCGTGTTTTACAGAGGGGGGGGTCGGTGGAAATCAGGGGGGGTTGACTTTTACAAAACCGCTTTTTACGGGGGGGGTCAAATTTTGCAATCAATGATTTAAGGGGGGGTCAAATTTTACAAAGGTTTGTATTGAGTTATGGAAAACAAAATTGACTTTGGAATTTCACCGAAATGTTGCTTGTGTAACCGATGTTTCGAGACGGCAGAATAATAACCGACCGAAGCTCTGCCAAATTTATTTCTTTAGCAGGGTCAACAAGTCTGAGACTGGCGTTAACCATTCTAGAGCAGCAACAGAGCATGTAGCCCTGAGTACAAGTCTGTGTGTTCCCGGCGTTATACGGCCTCCACCACAGCCCTGCAACGGTCTTTGGAGATAATTGGGGTCTCTGCAGCGAGATTCAAAATGGGTATCCCGATGGGCAAACAGCTTGTCGAGTATGTTATGTTTCAGAAAATGAGCGGTTTTGGACGTTAGGAGAAGTCAATCGCATCTTTTTTGGGATTGGTTAGGAGGTAAAGGTAGGCAGGGTAAGGATTTTGCCCCAATAGAGCAGAATTTCGGCCAAAAAGACCGATTAGTCTTCATTGTGGTCCAGATCCAGGCCGCAGAGACCTCAGTTCTCTTCGTAGACCATTGCAGGGCTGTGTGGAGGCCATATAATGCTGGGAACACACGTGCACAGACCTGTACGCAGGGCTACAGAGCATGGGGCATGAAATGAGGAACTAACACAAAGTCATATAATGTAACAAACAACTTCTGTATATTACTATATTGTGTCAAATATCGGAGTCTACATATAAAATAGTAAAACCGTACTTCAAAACAATAAATATTACTCCATGGTAACAATAACCGTACTAATCGACCTCCCGACGGTAGGAGTCGAACACACTTTCAGAACAAAAACTCTGTTCAAACCCTTTCTAAATGCTTAACAATTTCTATGGAAAACTTAACGTTACCGCAGAGGTACCTCAGACTTGACCACGCGGCTCGGAAACACAAATAGTTCACACGCGACTTTAACTAATGTTCGATGATGAGCACAATTGTAAGTCCGGTGTAATGTCTGCACATGAAAGTCGGCGACAACACACGCAATTCACTGCTAAGCAGCGTCCAGTTCAGCTACCACGGGCGCAGCCATCTTAGATCTTTGTTTACTTCCGGTCGGGACATGCCGAACTAATCTGAATGAAGTCTTCCTCTGCAAACTCCGTGCATCGACAAAAGTTCAGAGGAACAATCATAAATAATGTTCTCATGACAATCTCAGACATCTGACTGAACTCATAAACGGAACAAAGTTCACAGTTAACACACAATTTGCTGCAGAAAGATCAGCTTTCAACTTGTGGTGATACTATCATCTCAGCATGCAGTGCGTATATTGCAAATCTACGGCACGGCTTTCACTTGTGTGAGCAATGTTCGTTCGATCGACTAAAGTAGAGGATGGCGTAGGGTTTAAATAAACAGTCCCATCTTCATAAAGTTCGATAAATGCCACTCACCGGTTTCTTTACATATCTGCTGACTTGAGTAAAACTCAAAATAAAGAAATATCTGACTTAAAAAGCACACGCTGACACTCAAACCTTCCAGTGCCAGTGCAGCATGCAACGTAAAACACTCTGGAAAGTTCCCGTCTTGGACTCCCTAGGTATACAGTGATAACACACAAGAACTCCCAGGCAAAATAGAAAATACACAGGTCCTCCATACATAATCTAAGAGAAGCTATGAATAATTTCTTTTAATACAAAACTAGCTAAGTCTGTGTATTTATAGACTCTTGATTATTGATATTAATGTACTTGATCAGACTAGGGTAGTTACCAGTGCATGTGTGAGCAAGAAATTTGATTTTGGAATTTCACCGAATTGTTAATTCACTATCTTGTCAGAGGAAACTATGAATAATTTTTTTCCATTACAAAACTAGTTAAATCTGTGTATTTATGTACGCTTGATTATTGATATCAATGTACTTGATTAGACTAGGGTGGTTACAAGTGGATGTTTGTGCAAGAAATTTGATTTTGGCATTTCACCAAAAATGTTGATTCTTGATTTGGAGGGGGAGTCGCTTTTTACATTTCATTTGTTGCTCAAATTCCACCGCCTCCCCCCGTAAAAAACGAATGCTCCCTTAATGTGCACTTCCGGTATTTTTTCAAGGGCGTGCGGATCAGAGGTGTGTGTGTGGGTTTGTCAGAAACGGCATCATAATACGAAATTGATTTCGTTTTGAGGGGGAGGGAGGGGGTTTCAGGTAAAACGAAGGAATTACGTTTCTTGTGCGTCAGCTTTTATCATCGATGGCCCCTAAGTGATTAATATGGCCGCCTGCCTTACAGTTCGCAGGGAAATAAAATAGGAAACATCCGGATACACAAGATTGATAACCCTTCACTTTCTTAATACACGACCTAGTGCCCGTGGAATTATGAGGAATTTAGCTGTTTCGAGTTGGTTACAACTTTCTTCGTGTTATACAGTACACTATCGACTCCATGATGAAAATAATGAGTGAGGTTTGGGATCACCACACCCTTCACTTTTTTACTTGACAAAAAATAATGAGAGAGCTTAAGAATCATCACCCCTCGTTTTTTTGGGTTTTTTTTGTTCTGTTTTGTTTTATGGGGGTTTTGGGGTTTTTTGTTTTTGTTTTATGTTATTTTGCAGTTCGCGAAATACTCACGGAAAAGTCGGGATACCAAGACCCCCTAGCTTTTTTTTATTTTGTCCACCCACTCAACAAACTTTGTGTGGTAGCGACTCCTATCTTGACTTTTTCCACCAAACAAGTACTCCACATTTTCAACAAGCACGGCTCACTTTCTTTTCTCAGTATCCTTTTATATCTCTTCCTTTTTTGTGACATCCATAAAACCACTGAAAAGTTTTGCATCATGATACGCTCGTATTTTTCCTAAAATGAACGATTATAATCACCGGTTTTTCTCTCCTAAGTGTTTTTATTTGCCCCAGCCTTTTTCCCGGATCACCACAAAAATAATTTGTAAACTGTATTTGAAACTGTATTCTCCCACCCTTCACTTTTTTTCTTGATCCTCACAAATATCAAAGCAACCCATTTTTTATTTACACCAGCGCTCACTCCCTCCCCCTTCCTTGTTTTTGAAATGACACAACGATTTTCTTTAATTCGGATCTACAACAACAATAGTACCGTCCCCCTGTTTTTTTATCCAAGTGATTTTTTTCTGGATGTTAATCCTCCCTCCCCACCTCGTATTTTCATTACCCCAAGATTTTTTTCTGGATGTACCCGTCCCTTTTATCATTCACACTAGCGATTTTTTTTCTCTATGTATCACGGTACCCTCTCCGTTACCCCTAGCGATGTTTTTTTTTATCTTGAATGACCCCCCCCCCGGTCACTTTTTCTTGTTAACCCCAGCGATTATTTTTTGTTTACCAGAAGTGAAGGGTTCAGATAATGTAATATTTACAATTTGCACATTTAGAGCAAGATTACCGTTGAACAGAGACTTGAAATATGAAATTTCTCTTCTTTTAGATACAATCTTGAACTTTTGACTAAAAATGCCTGCATAATGTAAATTGCCATGAATGGTAACATCATTAATGCATTGCTGATGAAATGTAGGCAATATTTCATATAAAAAAATTCAGTTTCTGTGTACAGTTGTTCAAACAAAGATGATATCTGCGGTTCTCTCTCAGTGCTCATGGATGTAACAACCTTTGTCATCTTCCTCTTACATCAAACACTCTTGTTTCAACTTTACGAAGCTGTTGATGCAAACAGTAGAGAGCCTAGCTGTGTGTGATTCTCTGTTGTATACTACACTTTCTCTGCAGTGTCATACGTCAAACACTTTGATGACCTTGTACCCCTTCCTTGTACCCTCCGAGGTGGAGAACAGGACTGTAAAGTTGCTGATGTGGCAATAATCGGCATTTGGCGAGACCAAAGTACAGCTGAAGCTCTTGTTGCGGACTACTGGATGTCTGATGGGGTACTTGCAGTATTTCTTGACGTAGCGACGCAGACTAATGAAACTGACAAAGTGAATTTCTTCATGATCACGACATTCATGGTAAAGTATAGTGGCATTGAGTTGATCATCAAAGAATGCATTTCTTGGATGGCAGGGACTCTGTAGATCAAGGGACTTGATGAAGCCTTGCAGCTCTTGGTTTTTGGGAATACCTTCCTTGAAGTCGTATTCACACACTTCAATCACACTGAAGCCATGGGAACGTCAAATCACATCCTGTCTTGGGTACATTGGCAGTGGTTGGCTATGGTCTGCTCTGGTTAAGTACTATGTCAGGGTCTTAATAACATCAAGGATAGGTAGCCATAGTAGCCGCAACCATGCATCTCTACCCAATTACAGCCAAATTGTCTTCTCACCTCCGTTATGGGCATGTGGGATGCCCTCATTATTCTTAAATGCCATCCAAGCTAACCACTGCAATGCAATGTCAGGTTGATTTCTTCCGTGGATGTAGCCATCGTCTTGATGACTCCAACGGTATCTTTCTTCAGATAATTCTTTCATAGAATATCTATTGCAACCATTGAAGTCTGACGCAATGATTACACAATTGCACAATGTCTGAATATGAACATACCCTGAAATTTCAAATAACTCCTCCTCATCACTTCTGCAGTAGTTTTCAAGTTGAACGGACGGTTTTTCGATCTCTCATGTTCATATAATTTAAAGAATTTCTCTCTCTTGTGTTGTTTCATACCTTCAGGACCATTGCTCCTGGAATCACGGGGAAAGACTGACAGCGATTGCGAGCAATCTCGAGGGACACATCGCAATCAGTCACGACGCCGCTTAATACAAGTGAATAATCAAGAAATACAATCGTACCGTTTTCACGAACCAACACAGACCTAAAAATCGATGAAAATCTCTGCGATTTTGCGAAGCAACTTAATATCTTTTAAGTTCCTTTGAATATTCAAACGTCCGCAACGATTCGTCGATTGCGTTTCACTTGTGAATGTCATTACCTGATGACCCGGGGATGGCGGATGGTTCAGTAATGATTGGCAGATAAATGTATCAAAATTTTACAAATTTTTCAAATGTCAAGTGACCGACAAATCTCCTGATTGGTAATGATGAATTTCAAGTGAACAGCAAATCTCGTGAAACCAATTGATGTGCACATGTATGTAATAGGTCAATGTCCTTGTACCAACTTTGAATAAAATATGTTGTGACGTAGCCACTCGATAGTTAATATTATATGATATTTTATGACTTGAATTTAGTTTGTATGACTGACAATGAATGACCGACAGTGACCTATAGTAACCTCTTCTGCACGTGGTGCATCGTGAGAACGACTCCCTTGTTTATTTTCGTGACCTTTGATGTAACCGTTCATCCGTCGTCAGTGAATGTATTGTTTTGACAACTGTTTAAGTCATTAACGTTGACCGGACGCTATGTTGACAGATAGTCTCAGCCATGCTCGGCGTTGAGAGTACTTCCATCCTGTTAACCTTGTACTTAGATTTGAGTGACGTTCCTCATTATAGATGCATACCAAAGGCATGACAACATGCAGATTTAGAGACGATTTAAGTTGTACACATTCTAGACAGAGAGACACTTCTTCACTTCGCTTCGCTTCACGTCTTGACGCATTCCTGTACAGAGATGTAGACGCTCTGAGACTTTGACGTACTGACTTTAGTGAGAAGCCCAGTCTGTTTGACTGTGGTGGACCACGTCTTTGTAGAACCTGTTGCGACGCTCGAGACGACACTGACCGTGACCGACGCCTATTATTAGACTAGTGTGAGACATAGAAGTTTTACCGTGTAACTTATGTTACTCAGCTGAATAAAGTGCTACGACTTAGAATATATTTCGGTGTATCGTGCCGTCTCTTATACGTCTACTGCTATATCAAGCCACGCTACGTGACATATTTGGTGGCAGCGGTGGGATCGACTCAAGCCAGCGCCTTCTGCTCAACGTGATTTTGGTGCCGCTCATCTTTCGAAGGATTGGTACGTACATTTGTGTTGCTCGAACATTGCTTGTATTATAATGCCAGGCCGTAGACAACGATCAATCGACACCCCTGTTTCAAGATATCCTGATATGGCCGGATATACCGAAGCCAGAACTGTTGTAACTCCATCAAGATTTCATGGAAGACTTGGTGACGACGTTGAAATATTGCCTGCCTATCTACGAGAATTTGCAGCAGAAATACGGACATTGAACGATCTGAGAATTTGTGCTTATTAAGAAGAGACATGTGAATGTGAACCTGTAATGAACTGTTGATGTAATTCACATTGTTACCGACGACGACTATGGCGCGTGTAGCAGTAGACGACAGTAGCAGTAGTAACCGGGTGATGATTCCAGCGCGCGGAGACGATCATCAGCCCACGTTCCGGTCTGTAGTGGACGAAGACCGAGGTCCGGCAGAGGCTTATTACTGTCAACCGGCCACAGGAGGGGTTGACCCGAAGGTAATTTGTAATGCCGGGGAGATGTGTTTTGAAGTTTCTGACGACGATGATGTTATTGTATGTGTATCGAATTTGGGTGCTGAAAATGACGACGTGTGTGATAGTGATGATGATCACCCAGTGAATGCTGGTTCTAGGCACGCGTGCCTTGACGAGGACCGAGGAAATTGCGACCCAGGCGAATTACTGGCAACCGGCCCGGATGAGGTGTTGCCCGAAAGGTAATTCGAGGAGCCGCGTGAATCTGTGCGAGACGACAGATGTGTCTGCCAAGCAGACAGGACAGCTGGATGAGCTGTGTGTGTAGATTACGACATTTTTACGGACATTGACGAAGATAAAAGAAAACGGACACATGTGTAATATTGTAGTGACAATACGAGAATCAACCCACTTGAATGGAACTCCTTCATTATGTAAGTACCTGCTTGCCAGTGAACTGTTAGAAGCGAATATAGTCCGCGTACGAGTGAGAGATATTGACAATGAAAACATCTTCAATGACTCTGTAGTTATTGTTTACAAACAGACTCTGTGATATTGAATTTGAATCATCATTTGAGAGTATTGACAACATTGGATTTAAAATCGAATATGCAGCGAACTCTGAGAAATGATCACAACTGTAGTGAACTCTACTTCACAGTGTTTTGTAACACCTGTATTCATTGATTACTTTCTGTTGTATTCTTATGATTTTGGACTTTGTTGATTTTTGTTTTGTTTTATTGTTTTGTTAATTTTTGATTTGTAGATCGAGCGAGGACGCCTTTCGATCTTGGTTGGGAGGTGTGACGTAGCCACTCGATAGTTAATATTATATGATATTTTATGACTTGAATTTAGTTTGTATGACTGACAATGAATGACCGACAGTGACCTATAGTAACCTCTTCTGCACGTGGTGCATCGTGAGAACGACTCCCTTGTTTATTTTCGTGACCTTTGATGTAACCGTTCATCCGTCTTTAGTGAACGTATTGTTTTGACAACTGTTTAAGTCATTAACGTTGACCGGACGCTATGTTGACAGATAGTCTCAGCCATGCTCGGCGTTGAGAGATACTTCCATCCTGTTAACCTTGTACTTAGATTTGAGTGACGTTCCTCATTATAGATGCATACCAAAAGCATGACAATATGCAGATTTAGAGACGATTTAAGTTGTACACATTCTAGACAGAGAGACACTTCACTTCACTTCGCTTCGCTTCACGTCTTGACGTGTTCCTGTACAGAGATGTAGACGCTCTGAGACTTTGACGTACCGACTTTAGTGAGAAGCCCAGTCTGTTTGACTGTGGTGGACCACGTCTTTGGAGAACCTGTTGCGACGCTCGAGACGACACTGACCGTGACCGACGCCTATTATTAGACTAGTGAGACATAGAAGTTTTACCGTGTAACTTATGTTACTCAGCTGAATAAAGTGCTACGACTTGAAATATATTTCGGTGTATCGTGCCGTCTCTTATACGCCTACTGCTATATCAAGCCACGCTACGTGACTAAAATATGTTGAGACGTGTCTGAGTTATGGCTCTGAACATGAAAACAAACGTTACAAAATGGCCGTCAGGCGGCCATATTGGATTGTATCACGAAAGACATTGATGTGCATATGTATGACATAGGTCAATGTCCTTGAACCAATTTTGAACGATATTGGATGAAATTTGTCTGAGTTACGGCTGTGGACATGAAAGAATCGTAACAAATTTGGATCCATATTGAATCGTATTGTGAAACAAATCGACATGCATATGTATGACATCGGTCAATGTTCTTTTCCCAACTTTGAAAGAAATCGGTTCACACATTTCTGAGAATTGCTTGGTGACGGACGCACGGACGCACGGGACACACAGACATGATCAAAACCGCTAGTCCCCGGACTACGTTTATGAGGACTAACAAGTGGCAGTTAGTGAACTTCTTACGGACAAAGTCTAATTTATTACATGTAGTGTCACATGCACGCACTTTATAGCGCTGAATAGGAGAGTAATCACGTCTAGTGTCAGATGACCGCTGCATTCAAATAATCCTTATTTGTTTGTTTCCACGTCTGCAGTTTGATCCTGTGACTTCCATTAAATAAATAAATCAGTCAATAATAATAAATAAATAAATAAATAAATAAATAAATAAATAAATAAATAAACAAACAAATAAATAATAACTACTACGCGTATAAGCTGGTCTACTTACTATTCCGGTAAAGACAAGTCTTACAGACTTGTCAATACAAAAAGCTGATATAACAAGAAATAAATGTGTATTCATACAAAAGTGCGCTTACTTTCCAATAGGAAATGAGCGGAGAATAACACAAAATTCTTGGAATAATTGTACACACTGAAACAAAACTTTTTGATGGGAATGATATTTTTCAAATTTTCGGTGACCCTTTCTATGCTCTATGTAAAATAGTATGACTCCCCTTTTCAAGTGCCGTCTTCCCTTTGTCAAAAACACGCTTTTATTTGTATAAATCGTTGGCGGGCCACACGATATCCAATGAGGCAGGGAACCGTGCCGTGCGTTACGTAGTCTCACTTGCAACACCTCACAGTGACCTCAGGATGCCGACGATCGACAATCCCACTCCTAGTCATAGGCGAATCGCAATTTAAATCTTATTTAGTTTAGATCCCTCTCACATTTAGAAACATTTCGAATCCCCCTCTATATGATCAGACGTTTTCAAATCTCCCTAGTCATATGGCCAAACATTGAAGTCAACAAAATTAAAGAGAATTTCTGATATGTCTGCCAGTACTTCTCCTTGTATCAACCCCAATTTATATTGCTACTGCTGTAATTATTATTATTTACCACCATTCAAGTGGCATATACAGGGGTAGTGGCTGTGTTATCTTTTACGATTTGGGGCAGTATTTTTTTCAGTGTATTGGCTCATTCTACTCCCCATGGCATGTTGAACTGCCTGGTATATCGCTTTCCAACACAGTCTGTGTATGTGTACTGTGCTTTTCGATTTGTATCGTTGACGAATGAAAAAGCAACGAGCTGACATCATATCAGATGACAGAAGCTGCCACTCTTGATAGTTTTCAATATTTCTGTTCAATGTATCAACTACAGTTTCTTACGATCTCCCGACAGGATGCCGAAACTCACAATATGCAACTTGTGAAAAAAGCCTCCATATGTACATACTATTGTTGATGATGAGTTAGATTTCACTAATGAAATGACTTTTATTCTGAATAAATCTGAAATAGTATGAATGTCGACGTCACTTAATTTCTATAAAAAATACTATGAAATGGAAATTTTTTAATAATAATTACATTACGACCTTTTGATTACATAGCACTCTTAATTTTTTCAAAGAATTACACACCAAACTGTGAAATCTGAAAATTTAAAAAGGGATTTAAAATATTTTCATATCCCCTATGACTCTGTGCAAACCTTTTAAATGCCCCTCTACTACCCTCATAAATTTTAAATCCCCCTTATTTCTCCAACCCCCGCCTCT
Organism: Ptychodera flava; assembly: GCF_041260155.1. NCBI lineage: Eukaryota > Metazoa > Hemichordata > Enteropneusta > Ptychoderidae > Ptychodera > Ptychodera flava. Next base: position 15,017,995 of record NC_091938.1, on the reverse strand, counting down.
CCAGTAATTGTGAATGCAGCTTAATGTATGTACTGTGGGAGAGCTTTTACAATTCTCTTTATAGGATAGTTGTGAAAAGATTTTAAATTCTATAAACAACACACTGTACACTTGTATTAATTAAACAAAATATCACCCTCCCAAGGCTAAGTTTGCAAAATGTCACCCTTTAAAAGGGCAATTTTATAAAATATATCCTCCCCTTGTGGCTTGTCCCTCATAATAATCACCCAAAGTTCTTTTAAAACAAGATGCTGCCGCATGCAGTACACCGGACGTTTTTCTTGAGCACAGCGCACCCAGTGGCAGAAATGAAACGGTGAGCCAGACCAGCACAATTCTGGCCATTTAGTAAAAGACCAATGTGTTAAGTTCACTTATATACCTAAGAAGATAAAGATGCATAGTGAATAAAAGTTCAGTGACGATAAGTTATAGTGCACCACTTCTGAGTCATCATCCATGGGCGATCGTAGGAATTGATATCTTACGAAAAATCTATGGTGACGTTCAGTGACGATAAGATATAGTGCACCACTGCAGAACAGAGTGCACGCAGTGCTGGAATTGATAATTACGCATTAACTGACTGGCTGTCACATTAATTTAAAAAAAATACATTTCGGAGTTTGTACTTCATCCTTAATTCAAAGTTAGCCAACCCATCCGTTACCAAAAGCATTATTCTAGCAACTTTCAGGGGTAACGCCGCCACTTTCGATGATTCTACTATAAACAAAGCTCGCACAGCAAGCGTGTACATCATGCAAACTTGGGATTTTTGCGGTATATTGATCCATATTCTGCGAGAATTCAGCGAATCATGTTTTGTGGATTTATCTATATTACACCAGAACCATTGATGTTCTCACGGAACCAAGCTAAGCATACGATACGTGTTCAAATAACCTTTGCTTTCCACCTTTGCGACGACTGCTTTTCTAACGTGAAATTTGCCATCAAGTTGTGTATTTCCACCCAAGTATTATATATCACTTGAAAGCTATTTCTATGAATTTTTTTGTTTGATCAAGAAAATTAATGGGCGATTAATTTTCGTGAAGATTTTCGTGAAAGTGTAAAGAAATTCGGTAAACTGATGTAAAAAATTCAAGTCGGAGCGAAAGGATGCTATCGTCTAGGTGCCAACGAGTAATTGCACTTCAGAATACTGGCTACAAAAACGTGTCTCAGATTTTTTTAGAAAAAAGCCTTAGTTTTTCTACAGTGCTGAATCAAAGTTTATCAACCGATTAGTCTCACAATGCCGTCTAATTAAGCAGCGATAACTCGACTCTAAAGACTTACATTAAAAAACTGAGACACGGTTTTAGAACTAAACTTATTCGACAAACATCTGTGAAAATCTGGTAGACTTCCGTTCACACGGTCTCGAGTTAAACTCTTTTGAGCGTGCTGCAAAGTGACAAAATGCCGAACGGATAAAAGGGCGATTTAGTAAATTGGTTCAGTTTTTTCTTTATGAATAGCCATAAACAATTTACTCGACAGATAAACACCAAAACGAGATAGTGCTATCAACTTTTCAGCCCAAACAGTATTTTCACTCACTGAAATCAATGTCATTGGTTGAAATAAAACTAAAAAGGGCGATTTTCGGGAGCGATGTTTCCTCTCAGAGCACAATGTGTACACAGTGGTCAATGACTAAATAAACTTGAGGAGTGCCCAGGAAGGGATTATGAATAATTATGACGGATTAGCTGTAAGATTTAGACAGCGTATTAACTGTTCGACCTAACTGTCGGGACTGCTACGGCATCTTGATGTCTACACAAGCGCAAATAAAATGTAATTTTATATTACCATTCGATCTTGGAAAGAGTTCATAGCCGCCGAAGGTTCTGATTGAGCGATCCCTATAATGAGTGACATAGCGAATGGAATATCGGTTAACAACACAACTAAAAAAAGCATTTATATGTCGATATAGATTGGCAGTGTCTGTGATCATGAGGGCAAAAAAGACATCCATGCTGTAATTCAATCAGCTGCTAGTTTTTGAACTTCAGGCGCCTTGAAAACAGATTAACACTAACAACTCAACTCCGGGCGTTTCTAAGACAATAGTTTGTCTTCGCTCTTTACGACAATTCTGAGGTGAAGAACGTTTCTTGGGTCATTTTGACTGACAGAGCCAAATGCCAGTCAGCGGCAAAAAAGTCAAGGGAGAGAATTTGAGAAAACTTGAAGGTTACGACAAGAACGTCATATCATATAAGCCGCTGTTTTCGTCGAGGGCTATCCCAAAACATTTCGTGTCATCAGTATCGGTATTGACGTTACAGTTGGGCTGTAGTATGATTTTTTGTCTGACATTCGCAGCTATCTTTTACACTCGTGAACATCGATGTGGTTATTTTGGACTTTCGATGACCTTTTTCGTTTTCTTCCTTCCACGATGCTGTTTCTGTCTCTGCCTTTCATGTTGAACATGTAGAGGTACGTCGCGGTACTCATGTATTCGCTATTGCTATGTGACCTCCAGTGGAACATTATGTATACGGGACGGCCGGATCTTCTCCAAGAGATGTTGGACATTAAGAAATGTATCCACTGTACCTGGTTCAAACGCGCAAAAATGTCTCAAATAAAACATTCGGTATGTGCCAAAGCAACTATAAATACACAGCTCGCCGACACGACTCGTATGACTCGGATTATGCTACCAAATGTAGTCTTGGGATTCTGATCAAAACTACTGTCTGCCCCCATGATCATTGAAATGAACAAACGTAAATGGGCGGGCGATCTCTGACAAGCGAGCTTGACCGTGACTTTTTATCACTTTTATTTGATAATGACTACAGGCCTGCCATAACTCATGCTGTAGATTGTAACACTCGATATATGCTGCTATTTGTGATCCGTACTAACCTGAAATTGGATCGTCAAAACATTCACGACTGGCTTGTTGTGTCGCTAATCATTTAGAAGTTGCCATCTTTTAGGAGCTGCCGCCCTATGACAACCAAATATGAACTGTAAATGCTCACGTGTTTCATTATATATTGCAGTTAAATGTATGTGTAAATTTGAACCTTTGCCACATGTTTGCAACTTCATTGAAAGTATTATGATCAACATAATGAACATAATTCACCACAGATTAACTCTATAGGTCATTAAGTATTGAAATATGTAATTAGCTGAAAAAAATATTAATTTTTTTGACTGCTGTCATTGTATCACCACTTTATATAGCAAGTGTAATTGCCCTTGGTTAAGTCCTTCACACTATATATTCCAAACTTTGAAAGCTCATTAGATATGCAAACTATAAATTAGCTGACATGAAAACTTAAATGCGAAATGACTTCCAATATTGATATAACCTGGTATAATCATCAATGTACATAGCATGTTATGCCAATTTTGATCAAATAAATCCAAGTATATATCCCTAATTAGGAAAGTTCATTAAATACACAAATTAGGAATTGGCTGAAGCAAAAATGCTTAATGCCTTTCAATAAAGTTAGCCTACATAATAGTATCTTTCGTCAACTTTGGTCTTGTCAATACAGATAAATATCCCTGATTATGAAAGTTCATTAAATATGCAAATAAGGAATTGGCTAAACTTCAAATGCTTAATGACTTTCAATAATGTTCTATTATAGTATCTTTAATGTACATAGCCAGTTTCATCAACTTTGGTCTCGTCAATTCAGATAAATACCCCTAATTAGGAAAGTTCATAAAATATGCAAATTAGGAATTGGCTGATGTAAAAATGCTTAATGACATTTAATCATATTCTATCATAGTATCTTTAATGTACAAAGCAAGTTTCATCAATTTTGGTAATGTAACTTCAAATATATAGCCTTAATTTCAAAAGGTCATTAAATATGCAAATTAGGATTTGGATGAAGTAAAATGCTTAATGACATTCAATAACGTTAAATCATAGTATCTTCAATATGCATACCAAGTTTTGTCAATTTTGATCAAGTAAATCCAGATATATACTCCTAATTAGGAAATTTCATTAAACATGCAAATTAGTAATTATCTTTCAGGTCACCCCTTAATATCTTTCAAAGCTGATATATCTTGGTGTGATCAACATTTTTAGCGAATCTCATTAAATTGTGTGCAGTCGTTGTCAATATATATCAGTTTTTTTCTAAAATCATTAATTATGCAAATGAGCAAAAAGCAAGCAAGCCACACCCACCAAAAACTAATCAGTTCTTGCCATTTGCAAACTGAATCTATGTACTAGATTTGATTCTGATCTGATGAGCCGTTTTTGAGATATTGAGCACACAGACAGACAGACAGACAGACAGACAGACATCGCTGCTACATATGCCCACGTGTGTCAACACGTGAGCAAAAAACGTACGATACACCATTTTGCGCCTGCTCACTACGCATACACACGATGGTCTTGACACACGCAGTTAACGGTAGGTGTCAAAGGACTTTCACAGCAGATGTTGTCCAAGTGTATGCGACAAAACAGTGGCGCTGCCGCTCAGCTTAATCCCTTGCCAATCAAGACTTAGCGTTAGTCTCAAAACGTAAAACTCGTGCATGTGTCCCTCTTGTAATTTTTTATCGCAAAATTTCAGCCAGAAACAGAATTTTTCAAACAAAGATATTCTTCACACTTGAAGATCAATATTACATGAATACTTTTCAGGGGGAAAAAATTGTGCTTTCGACATTAAATACCCTGGTAAGGGTAGAAAGCTACCTTAAGTACCTTCTGTATATGCCTGCTCAATGACAGACGCATTCTTGCACATTATCGCGGATGATGCGATCAAGTGTGCACAAGTAAATATTCACAGTCCAGTGTGTATGGTATTTTATCGTACGCGTATATTGTTGTAGCCCTCAAAGGTTTTGTCATGGTATTACGCTTATCGCAATAATCGGGAAAAAAAATGGTGGTTGAGATTTATTTTGTGTTGGCAGGCCGACATCACCTTTGCGAAACAGCGGTTTGGGAAGTTTACCAGTTTACATAGGCTCGGTGAAATATAACAACCAGGTAGATGTGGTTAGCCAATATTCTAGTCGACATACGAGCCATCATGTCGGATAATCATCATCCTTGGCCGCCGAAATAAGGTAACCCACAATACGTGTAATTTCCGATGGATAGTCAATTGCGTCTTGATATTGTCTCTCTGCAACTTGTTTCACATCATTTTTCTATTTCAGCTCTTTATTTCTATGGTCGAAACGTACGTATTTCAAGTGATTTTACATGAACACTGTTATGTCACTTTTTACCACAATTAATGTACTTTCGACGGTATTTTGCAAGAGAATTTGAAGGGTACCCTTGATGAGAAATGGCAAACATCGGACCCTTTCAAAATACCACTGCTGGACTATACAAATAGACTATGTGGCCCACTTTGTTTGCAGCCTGTCATACTTTCTCTTCTCTGAGTGCTTTTGAAATATAAATATTCTTTCTGACTTTCCCGGCTATGGTAAATCTCTACAATAACTAGATATTGATGGACTTTCGCATGGTCTCGTTCGATAAGGAAAACATAAGGGAAGTATAGTTATACACGTCCAAGCCATCTTCAGACATATACATGGACAATATACTAAGAGCACCAGAATTCATTCTCTCACTTCATCCATTTGTGAAAGGCTGATAAGGATTGGTAGCTTTATTGTGATTGTTGAGTGACGGCAAACTTCCAGTGCAATTGTAGAACACCCACAAAACCAAGTATCCACGTCGAAACATATCGAATGCAAATTTACTCAGATCACATAAGTTATACAATTATAATGCGATTGTTTCGTTTGCAAAGAGGACAGCTGTACTTTTATTGAACCACCAAACAGTCCATCATCGAAGGGTACATACATAATTTGCTGTCCAAGTAGTTTTCTTGCATCATGAAAAACCTGTAACTGTAACTTTATAGAAATTCATAGATGGCCTTCCCTAACATGTAGCATCAAATAGTTTACACACATTTTATGTATACTTACAATTTTCCTCTCTGTTTCCTTCCCAGTCAAGATTATCCAGTGAATCATAACTGTATGACTCAACGGAGTATGGACAGCGCTAAGATGTAAATAATATGGTAAACTTTAATGGACTGTTTGTGCGAAAACATATATGTAGTTGGTAAAACTTCAAAATTATTTTTCCTTGTGCTGTAAATTAAATATCAACTATAATGATAAAGATACAATACAGTTTCTGGTGATGGATTTGAAAACAATTAAAGAAAAACAACGACTAAACAAAGTAAATAAAAATAAAATGTCTTTACTAACACTGATAGTGATACTTTTAGTACGATTCAGCCGACACTTCAGTAAGACAAGGATGAACAATAGTTGCCGTTTGCTCCAAATACTTTAAGATATCACTTTCTGTCAGAGGTATCACATTCCATTTGGATTGACAATGTTATCGTTTCAAGTGTCGTTATCACCTCTAAAAGCACTAATAATGATATGCATGATATCAGCATGTAAATACTTGAAGCTTTAATCCAATTACCTTCCATCCAATAAAGAAGTCTTCTTACTTTTCAGAAAATGAAATATTCCTGTAAAGCACGTCAAATATTGAGTTACAGCGTTTTTATCTATGTAAACATAACTTTTGATAGTACACTTATACCAGGTGCAGCGATGCTTCTAATGTACTGAATATTATCACCTAGAATTTTGCAAGGTCTCTGTGTATCGGTACCATACGAAATCTCTCCGCAAGGCCATATCTCGAATATGTCACCAACAGTGCAGATATTAAAGTGTTAGTATGTGTTTGCGAACGTTGTTTCTGACGCCTCTGGCCTCAACAAGCTAATACCCGGCCGATAGAAATGATCATGTCAGCTTTGGTATTAAAGTCCATAGTAAGTGTCAATACACGGTGAAGAATCCGGGCAGATCTGAGATACTTTTATCAGAACCGATTTGAACGAGTGCGATTATGCAATGCTACGTGAGGCAATCCTCGCTTGGCTTTAAATGAACAGTGATTTCATTGTGAAATTTTTTGCAAAATTGTTGTATAAGGTGGTAGAAGGCGTGACAAAATAGCTGTGTTGTAATCATCCCAAAAAGGATGTGATCTCCAAAACGTGATCAAAGCTTTCTACGTTCAAAGCTTACATTTTTACCTACTGAATTAACTTATATTTCACTACCATTTTGAAACCATGAATCAGCAATATATCCAAGTGTAGCAAGTTCCTTATTCTCGTTGATGAGAAAAAGGGGATAAAATTCCGATATCAATCAACAATGGGCCCAGTTCATACAGTTTTGGTAATTAGCCTCTTGAACCTTGCGCATTTCTACACCGGTCAGGAGGGACTGTGATATTACATAGACGAATTTCTGATGGATTAGAGAGCTGCACATGAGAATCTTTGAAAGATATTCGGTGTTTTACAGCTTTGCTGATTTCCTTCACTTCATCCTAGTTCACATTGCATAATTCGACTACATACATTGACTGAAAGTTTTTTACATTAAGAATCATAACATAAGCAGCAACACACATTTATTCTGTATACTCTCGAGAAAAAAGCGCTTTGAGTAGCTTGGAAAAAACTGTAAAAAAGTAGGCAGGTAGTGCCTACAGATGGTACAACTGCCGAAAATTCGAAGGGCCTTACTTCAACACTTACTATGTGTTGCAAGGAATCATTCATCGTAGAAGACATCATTAATCTATAAGGTTTAAACCTGGTAAAATAACTGAAACTAGGCATAAAGTTATATCATTCACTTGTAGACTGAAAACGATCCACGTGACCCATTTGAAATAGGTTTGAGTGTATCGACTTTGCGTTAGTGAATTATCGGTTACCGTAGTGAAATAGCTTACAGAAACTAACACTAAGTTGTATACATGTAATATACCACATTGTAAATATAGGATGTAATCATTTCCAATACTAACATTTAACAGTCATATAAACAAAACACTGGCAAATTAAATTCCAAAATGTGCAGAAGAATCGAATAAAACCAATTGTTTTGAAAACAGTAAGAAACTTTAAGTGGAAACGCTCAACAGACCGTTGTTGATGATTCTCGTTTCAGTCATGAAAGATGTAATACACTTACTAACATGACGTCATTATATCAACAAGCTTGCCCTTTAGAACACTAAACACCTAACTTTCAAACTTAATGTATTTTTATTTATTTTTGGTCATGAGTTCAACAATGAGGGTACTCTAGTTTGTTGTATCAAATCGTGCCGCAAGCCAAATTCGGAGTTCGTCTGTCATCAGGATACCTTGTGCTGCCTGTTCCTCAATAGTAGTACCAAGGAACGATAGTTTCCCGTCTTCAATCACGGCAACTCTAACTGGCATGGCGGCAAATGCGTGACAAAAGGAATTCTCCATATTATCCAAGAGTATGCCCACCTTGGTGTCGTCTTTAATGTCGCTCGTGAAGGTATCATATTTACTGCCAAGTTCAATTAACATCCTGGGTAAAAATCAAACAATCGTCAAAAACACACTGAACTTTACAAGGAATGGTGATCTCCATTTCAATATCAATGAGAGATGGGATGCATACATACATACATTATTCATACATAAATGCATACAAACATACATACATACATACATACATACATACATACATACATACATACATACATACAGACATACAGACATCCATACATTTCCTCATGGAAAATTACAGTGATCGATGATAAATTAAAAGCAGAGCACTATAAATAATATCACAAATTACTTCAAATACAAAGCAGTTGTATCTGTTACTTAACGTTGCAACATGGATCAAAATTGTCATTTTTTTCGTAAAACTATAGTAAATAGACCATACTACATTGAAGTACTCTTCCAAGCTAAGCCGCTAACCAATCCCGACACACAAACACGTTCATTTTGATACGTTGCGACCGCCTAGACAAGCTTTTTTGTAAACAAACTTTTAAAACAAAAACATTGGCGTCTCCACAGAGTGCACGTTTGAAGGGTGATGTCGACACAGTGACAGAACTTGACATATTGCTTTTGCCCAACTTTGGTAGCGTCTCAATGTTTCAGAAATATACGTATATCAACATGATAAAGTACAGCTCTAAAATGATCGTGTGATTGATTTTCTTGCCCATACATCAGCGTTGTGCTGTATGCACCCACTGCATGCACTGTGTACGTTCGAGCGTCCAGATCACGTACACGGTTCAGTTTGTGTTCACCGCGTGTCTGACAGCATTTCCGCAATCCTCTCCCCGTTGCTTGTTGTTACATTTTTCATATTAAAAGGCGACGTATCTGCAAGCTATATTTATTTGACAGCTTTGCCCACTTCAGTATCATCCACCACTGCAGAAATCGGCAACTGTCTTGCCCCTCAGTCTGGTCTTGCATGGCATTGTCAACGCGTCGACGCGTCTCAAATGAGACCATGACCATTGATGATGGAGACTGCAGTTTTTCTTTGTTTCCGAAAAATACCTATTTGACCTGAAGGATTCCAGATTATTAATGAATGCTAACGGATCTAAGTGATTTGTTACCTCTATTGAATAATCAATTATTTCCTTGCGGAGGGACTATGACCCGGTTCACATTACAAATCATGGCTCGGTGGAGGAAAGCACAATAAACAGTGGCAACATTTCTGTTTTCTCGCGAGAAACAGTAGACACAATCTGCCTTTTCGACGTGGTGCAGTAGTCGCTTGTTACTCTTTTTTCTGGTTCCATCTTTCGATCTGACCGAACAATGTTTATTTTGCCGACATTTTTTGGCTGATTTCCTCCATTACTAGGCCGAATCGGTCAGCAGAGACACGGGGCGCGGGCAGAGACCTTCCTGACCGCTTGCCCGTGGGAAGGCTAGGCATGTCGACACGATGTTGCAATTTCGCAAACCGTTACCATTCACCAAATACGCATGCGAAAATATTCAAATAGTATAAATGACGTTTCAACTTCTGTGCTTTACTCTCGCAAACGGTACGTACAAAAACAGTAATTTATTCGGTAATTAAATCAATTTACTCAAATTAGAGTCATCTCCGTGTTCATGTTAATGGTTGAATCTGCAAATGAAAATGCTACGGATTTTTCTGTAAGTTAAATCTTCGAAATATGAAGGTCAAGTCTGATCCATATTTCAACTTAAAGTTTCATGCATCTTGTAATCATTAGACTACTTTTACTCTTGGGATTGATGTCTTTGATAGGGCTTGGACGTACCACTGTAATTTAGTTGTAGGTTTTGTTGACATTTTATGAATAATATTTATTTTCTGCCGATACTTTGAGACCAACTTAGATAGTTTGTTTAATATCGTAGATTTGTCAGTATTGACGAAGTGTAGCTTTTCTAATAGACAAAGATTACATCGCTTGCTTATGTTTGAGTAACTCGGTGCTTTGTCAATAATTGACCACAACTCCCGTTGATACTTTAGCCTTCTAAACAACACCTTTGGCTTGATAGTTATCTTTTAACAGGCATGTAGACTTATCCCGAAGAAGCAATAACAGGAAACGTAACATCACGTGGTTCAGCCCCCTTTTAGTAAATCGTCGGCAAAAGATTTCTTCAACATGTCGGTAAACATTTTCAAAGGGAACTTCAACAGAAACACCATTAAAGTGATTTACAGCTGCAAGAAGAATATGGCCAGCAAAATCAATTCGCATAATAAGAGGGTTATCACCAGAAGCCAGTGTAAAGATCGACCAGCTGTTTGTAATTACCGGAATAAGTCTACGTGTCCATTAAAAGGTGACTGTCAAGCCAAAGGTGTTGTTTACAAGGTTGAAGTATCACCAGGAGACAATAAGGGGGCGGTCTACATCGGCCTCACTGATAACACCTTTAAGTCACGCAATCATTCCCTGACAAAAAATATGAGAAAAGTACACAACTATTAAAGTTTATTCGGTTTCTTAAGAAAAATGACCCGGTCTTTCACTTGTCATGTTCAATTATTGACAAAGCATCGAGTTACTCATAAGCAAGCGATGTAATCTTTGTATACCTAAAAAGCTGAACATTATCAATGCTCACAAATCTACGTTAAAGAGACGATCTGAGTTGGTCGCAAAGTATCGTCATCAAGACAAATGTTCTTTATCGAATTTCAACACCACCTAGAACTATAGCACAATGGTATGTCCAAACCTTATAAAAGACATACATCCTGAGGGTAAAAGTAGTGTGATAATTGCTAGTTGCTACATGCTTGAAACTTAAGTAACAAATATGATTACTTGGTTACTTTGTACTTGAAGTAATTTTTGTTATTATACATACATACATACATACATACATACATACATACATACATACATACATACATACATACATACATACATACATGCATGCATGCATATATATATATATATATATATATACATATATATATATATATATATATATATATATATATATATATATATATATATATATATATATATATATATATATATATATATATATATATATATATATATAATAACAAAATCAATACCATACACGTCAGTACCACAGAACGTACTTTGCCGCATTGATCCTGTCCTCTATAACCTCGTGTTGCTTTATAAATGAGTTGTGTGAACTTAACTCCTGATTGTTGCGTATTGGGTGGGCTTCCCTCAGATACACCATATAGATGTCGACTTTGTCTTTGAAGTCTTCATGTAGTTTCTTCAGAAAGCCAGCATGAACAGCGGCCTGCAATGAAACCAGGAACCAGTTTCGAGTTTGTTATCAATGGGCTGTCTGAGTTAAGAAGGCTATTTTTCGGAAATACCCTTACGGTGCGAGCAGTTTGAATAATATTGAAGGTTATCAACATACCATACTGACAAACGTTTTCAAGCAAATCCTTAACGAAAGTGACGAAATAGCAAAGATTTTAGTGTTTTCTCAATTCTCTTTACCAACAAATGTATGTTTAAATGCCAACTAATTGTGAGACTCAATCACTGCGTACACATAGTTACAGTTTCACTCACAATTTAAATGCTGCTCGTCTTTTGCCTACAGTACCTTTCCTGAAACATACAATAACTTGGTTTGGAAAGTGGTTACAAACTTAAAGGTCTTTCCTGCCTAGGGAGATACCCCTATAGATTGATTGGTTTTTAATTTTTCTATTTGTGTATTTAATTCGTAAATTTTAGTTGCTACGAGAAGTATATGAGAATTTAAGCATTTATCTTTCTTACTCGCAATGGTGGTCAGGATGCAGAAGAAGCTATAAAAGCCAGTGGTCTTTCCTTAGAAGTACTGAGACTAAGTAGTGAAATAGTTTGACTGGTTTCTAGATCGACCAGGGAAATGTCTGGTACTTGAGCTCCAATGTCGATGGGTTTAATGTCACTGCTTTCAATAGTGACAGTTTCGATGAGCGATCGTCTAATCTGTTGACCAGAAATAAAAATACGTAATGTCGTATTACTAATAAGTATAATATTGTAAACCAACGACAAAATGCCATTTTATATCATTAGATCGAATTTTCCGTATCACATTTAATGAAAAGAAGAAATGTCCCGTAAGATTATCGTTAACAACAAGGAGTGGTAAAATGTAGTGAAGTTTTCCATTAGTAAAATCAAATGAAGAACAGTATTCGTCGTAGTCTGTGACACTGTGAATTTCCCTTGTTTGTAATATCTGTATCATAATTGAAAGACGCAGCCGACATTTTCTGGATATTCATTAAAGACTAAGACAATGTGTATAAGAAACTGACATCAACATTCAGATTGTGAACTATACGTTAACCCTGGACATGCCGGAGGCTACAACAAACCATACAAAGTAACTTCCACCAACCTCTTCGTCATGTCGATAGCGTCTCAGGATCTCCCTGTAAATCGTGCTGAAACTACGATCCTTGTATATAATACCAAACTCGTCAAACATATCTCGAAAAAATCTTTCGTGCACAAGTCGAGCTTTGACCATGATTGACGCTGGCTCTCTCATGGTCATGTCGACTGACTCAGTGTATGCCTTTTTGAAATCTTCACTTGCCATCACTTCAGATATTCTACACGCTATCTTCAAAGTAAGATCTCTGTCTTCAAGAAAGTCGCCCATTGTGACAGAGAAGGTGTCCCAAACACAAGTACTTCTAAGAAAGGATTGGTTACGTATGGTGATGTAGCACTTTTATTGTCTGTACTTTTATTGTCGGTTGTTCCCAGTGACCTATCTAAGGTTATCTATCAGATCCCCATCAAAGAGGTGCACGGTACGATTACTGATAAAACCTGTGGATATCCCATCGCCCAAATGAGATAAAATTGATTTTAATTTTGTTCAACAGAACTAGGTCATGTGACAATTCCTGAAACGAGACAAAAATTTCCCTTGGGCCCTGGGGATCTAAAAATAGAAAATGGCAAATAACTTCACAGAGGTGTGGAAAATAAAAATTAAATTATATCATGCTACCATGCGCCATTCTGATTGGACGAGAGCTCATTCCACAGATGATAAAATACTGTTTTAGCAGTGCTTTAACTGACCCCTAAACCAGCATTTTAAAAAATTGCCCAGTCGGTGCATTTGAACGTACCTATCTAAACTTAATCCGAAGCAGTCTGCTTTGTTCCGAAAGACCGAAGTCCAAATTGCGACACAAAGATAAATGTGGGTCTGTAACTCACCTATCGGTGAAAATAAGTTTGGGTCGATGGTGAAAGATGAGTCTGAAGCAGCACATTGGGTGTGATGTGCACAAATAATATCATTAGGGCAACAGCGCACTGTGCACTTTGCTTGACTCAGCGTGAGTCGAGACGCGACATACCGCTCTTTAAAATGAAGCTAGTATTCGTTCATACACAAATAAATTGCCACTTCCTCACAGTTACGGTATGTCAGATATTATATCCCAAATTTTAACGATGTAGCCCAAGAAGTTCAAAATAACAATTGGATGACTCCTGGTGACTGCGACGAAAGTTGACATCAGATGCAACGGGCCGTCAGCGTTCAGCTCTCGCTGAATTGGGCAACACACTATGCACAAATGTTCGCAGTCATCCTTCGTCTGGATATAGTATAAAAATGCATGTTTTCTGGTTCAATTGATGTCCAAATTATCCATCAAAATTAGCTCCTGTTACCTCACTGTACCACCTCTGAATGTTGCGGTGGTCGACGCATAGGTTACAAAATCGGACAAAAATCTATTTTAGTATGGAAAAAAGGCAGGACTATTGTTCTTATGTGAATTTACAAAAAAAAATGTTACTTTTTCTTTTGATTGGAACTCTTGACCCATTTTCTGTGTCTGCAGTAGGTAGTTTTTAACAAGTACAGTGTTCGTGTTGCATGTGAATAAAATGCAATGTTGATGAACGTAATGCGTACGTTATCGTAGGAGTATACTGTGTACGTGTGTTGTCAAAATGATCCCGCTTATAAAAATGCTCAATCTCGGGTGCTGAATTTCAGACGTTCGATCTCTCAGACGTCCGTTTTCTGTATTAGGGGCTAAAAGTGACGACAATACCCAACCAAGACGACAAAGACACACAAGTTGATATAATATAATAGCAATAACCCCCGCCGCAGGAAGGTATACAGGAGATTTTGGTACAATGCGCGACATATAGCACGAGCCGATATGCTTAAGTAAATGTTCTTTAACGTGGCTGTGGTAGAGGCAGCGACCCTTCTCCAGTATATAGAGTGGAGTATAGATTTACACCTAACAATATCAAAAACTTTATCGACATTAGAAACGATGCCGACATCTTGCATTTATTTCAGTCCGTGTTATCGATTGTGATATTTGTATAGTGTCTGTGGACCACATTTTTTCTGTTGAGGATTATACTACAATTTCTTGAATAAAGCACCATCCTTTCAGTAAGGTATAATCACGAGGTCGTTCTTCGACGTTAGTTCCTCAAGTTCATCAGCACATTATGCTCTTGATGCCCCATGTCCTATAAATGAATAAGATTACTTAGGTTCTTTTCTGAACGTAATGGGATTACGGAAATTAAACAGCAGTTTACTGAATGATCTGGCCGATTAAGTTTGAAATTCGAGTGTTGACAAAATGTAGTAGAACTTAAATGCTTACAACCAAACTAACAATGTGTATGGTTGCATTCTGGGTAAAGCAGATATAGCTTAATTGTGAACCAAGAGATGACACATGACATTTAGTGTACTGAAGAAGTCTCATTATGCACTGTGCATTATAAATGACCAAAAAGTTCTTTTAAAGAGATCGATTTTATTTGGCAGCACTTGACATACTCTGGATGTGGTAGTCTATTGTTAGACCAACGTTTGAATTTCGAGGTCATTAATTGCGTTAAATTGAAATTGGCTCTCACCTGTACCAGTTCAACAAAGGAAAAACTGTCCATGATTATAGTTCCCGTATGTATATATGCAAATTGTTCTACATAGAATGAGTAGTGCATGTGTCTTTTGAATTATATTCCGTTGAAAAATACTCTAAATAAAGTGGAATGACAAATGCGCCATCACAAATCGTCATCACAATTTGTAATGAGACTAGAGTAAACCAAACACCGTACCGATTAATTTTGATCATGGTGCGTCGTCCTTTCTTATCTCTCATAATTAGTTCAGCGATCAGACGTAATGGTCAAACAAGGTTAACATTTAACTAGCAGATTTAATGTGTAACTGATGAGCAAGCAAAATACAAACAAACCAAGACCGGTATATATGCACGGGACTAGAATCTACTTGTCAACAATATAGACTAGACATTACAGTTACAAACTGTGTTACTAGGTTGAATACTAGGTATTCCTCATGACTTTGAGAGTAAAACAAGATTATATTTTACAAAGAGAGCAACAATACATCCACAATTAAGCTTATGAGACAATATTTAACCTTTGTGCTCTTCTGATTTGAGCAGCAGTGACTCAACTGAAAATGCGTTTCTTTCGTTACAGCACTAAAATTGTAATAAACGCCATTTTGGAATAAGATAGATGTCAAGAAAAAAAAATAGTTGGGAAACTTTACTACTGGTAAGAATTTTGGCCTATCGTTAGGTCTAAGAGTCAAATAATTTTTTAATTCAAAATACTGCTTCATGCACTTGATAGTCTTTCCTCTAAAATCGAACAATTTGCAAAAAGGACCCCTTACTTTTTGTTCTTTGTATGTGTCAATTTACATTACATTTTTTCGAGGTTAAGATTACCTTTTTGACCCCGAATCTAACCCTGCATGACTACTAGTGACTGTCAGGCACCCCACAAGTGGTTTCAGCAGCTGTTAATAATTGCAAAAGTCCCTTCAACAATATATACCAATTATAACATCCATAGGTCAAATCTCGCAATGCCAATTCAAACAATTGAACAAGTTCAGCGAATTCATCGCCTCCAGCATTATCACACCAAATTAAATGCAAATGTATGACGATTATCATGGTACCATAAGGGTGTCGTTAACCCAATTCAAATACCATTATCTAAACATAATCAAAGTACGACTTGCTTTAAACCTAATCAATATATCTGTATGTGTTTTAAAAGAGGAACATCGGGTTGTATAAAAACCTGCTGAGACGTTAGAGCATTGACAGGGCTACAAGTACTCAGAACCAGATATGATGTGATGATTTGATCGTGATTCGAACGTACGGCACTCATTGTATACTTAACATACTTAATTGAATCAATCTTGCAGTAAATTGTCTTTATCACAACTGTAAACGAATTGGACGACGGAATTTAGATCAATGGCTTCAGATATATTTGCCCAAAACCATTTTAGGCGAGGTCTTCGTACATGTGACACGCGTATTAATGTCCTGCAGCCGGCCATGTTGGAATGTACAGAGTAGTGGGCATGCAGAATACAGTATACTAATGCACATACTATATATTGAGTCCTCTCCATACAAAAAGAAAGCCGTCTGTGATTGTTTTTTCAATTTTCCATATTTGCTTCAGTTCATTGTTCAAGTCGGTAAATTCGATTTTGCTCATCTTAGTAATTTCAGTGATCAGTTATGATAGTGAGCTGAGGCCACCTTGGCCTCTTCCACTTTGAACCCTGACCCCTCATGACAAGTGATTAGCCAGCAAGTTTAAATTTTCAACTCGTTAATACAATTCAAAACCAAAGCACACTAATAGAGCAGCATTGACCTTTCTACAACAGAAAGGTAAACGTTGCCTAACACGGAGGTCTCACAGTACACTGCAAAAGAACAATAATAACGTCAACCTAAGACACTTAAAACATTAATAATCGTATTTTAAAAACTTACGTCCTAGATTCAATTCCTAAGCTTCCACCAACAGGTGCTTATGAACGCCGGCTTGTATTCTTGATAGAGACTACAACAATGAAAATATTTATGTCTCATTTCAATTCGTGGGTTATCGGGGTGCGGGTTCAGTGCTTAACGAATTAAATCAAAGTGATATCTAAGGTCGAGTAGAGGTCAGATAATTCCAGTGTGATAAAGGTATGCGTACGCGTTTCAATCCATTCACCCAGAGTCGTCCGCCGACTGTTGTCTCTCAGAAAGATATCACTAGAAAATTTTGACACCATTAATGCTCAATTGACAGTGCACTCCAAATTTCAAAGAAAAGAAGTAGTCACACCATTATATGATCATTGACACCACTTACAGGCTACAACTTTAAAGTGCTCCGAAAAAGAGCCTTGAAAGTATTTTCTTAATCTAAATGGTAATGAATAATGCAATAAATTACAATATATTACCACATTAGTAATAAAATTTCAAAGGTGACCGTCCTTTACTGACTCTGAACAATATAGTATTTTTACAAGAGTATACCGACCACATAGGGCGTTCGAAATCATGGCAGTGTAGCCAAGTAACAGATTGCAAAATATAGCGAAAAATGAGCTCACAAAAAGAACAGGGAGCGAGAAAGTTATTATTTTTGATTACTTTTCCCGCTTATTGAACCGCTCTTCATGAAGGATGGGGATTTGGCCGAGTGGTTTTGACTGTGGTGTCTTCGCTAGGTGACTGTATGCCGTGCGTTCGGATCTGATCTCGAATTTCCTTAAATTTCTGCGTAACCTTTGTCATTTGCAAGCAAAACCACAGTGCCGACTTTTTCTATTTGGTGCCTTGTGTAAAATAGATGACTCAGCAAACTCCACCATCGGTTTAAACGAACAGTCATCATGAGTTCAGGATTCTAGTTCCTGAAACTATTTAATTATTATTCGCAGGTGCCTTGACGTAGAAACAATACCTCCCTTGAAGAATAATCTCAATAACAGCTGAAAGTATGACAAGCCAGTCGTAGTACCCTGACCGTACTAGTGAGTACACGAATGCATAGTATGAACCGGCTGGAGCAACCTTTTTATACTCAGTTATGTAAAAGATACGAAGATTTTTATTTACTGTAAGCAGACATTCTTTGCTGATGAGTGTATAGTAAATATTTGTTAAAGTTTTCAAAATATGAAATGGGAAAAACCGTCGAATAATTGATGAATTTAAGTGCTGGTTTCTTAGCTTCTTTTTAGTTCTTATCTGCAAGTGCCAGAAAATAGAAGAATTACATGAAGCGTAAGGATTTTCTTCAATATTAACAGCTGTGAGCACACTGACCCAGTCGTGAAATACGTCTCTCATTAAGACTTACGTAAGAAGTAATTAGCCGCGTCTACGGTACGTTTCAAACATAAAAAATCTGAGATACTGCTCGAATATTTGTTTGGCGCTATCAAAATTCGATAAATGTTATATTATCTTGACCGTACTTAAGTACACGGAGCACAAGGAGTGAACGCGTGACAATCCATTACAAAAGATGCAAAGATTATTATCTGTTTCAAAGCAGGCGTTTATGACAGCTGTGTATATAAGTAAAACCAATGAACGTTAGTGCAATTGGGAAGCACTGGACTATACAAATACAACAAACATTGCCATTTCCACTACATCTGCATCTATTTTAAGCAAGCAAGAAACACTGTTGAGAAAATTTGGTATTTCCGACTAACATTTATACCGCAGCTAGAAAGGGCGAGGGATCGGATTTGACTATCGTGTGAAGAAGATTATTAGGCGTTTCTTTTTTTTCTTTAAAACTGCAATCGCTGTTTAAAGTGTTGGTAGTTATTCTGATTAAGTCCGAATGCAGGTTACAGGATAAATCACGTAGAAATATATGATTTGACTTATAAAATTCCTTCGACCATGAAGCGAGAAAGATATTATTACACTGTAGCTTTTCTACATGGCCCGTACCATTATTGTATTGGACCGCCGTGCTGGATATTTCAAGTCGGTGCACTGTTGACATAGATATCAGGTTCCTGACCATATTTTTAATTCTTATCTGTGGGTACCCTAAAATAAACAACATACGACAACATACGATAAATGGAAGGATGGTCTCAGCAGTTAGTACGTCAAGACAGTCGTACTACCGTGACCTTACTTGAGTACACAGAGAACTGAGAGTGTACCCATTGGAGCAATCTTGTTCACTCGGCTCTATTACAGATGCAAATAATTTTATTCCCTTCCATGAGACACCCACTGGCGGAGAGTATATATGTACAGTAAGGTTTCTACAATCTTGAGGCCTAGGACTATTAAAATAAAATAATTACAATTTTCCTCTATACTCGCACACGTTGTTGAAGAGAGAAGACCCAAATGTTGAAAGAATTTGTATTCCCTGAACACATCTTAGGATACATAATATGCAAACAAATGATTTCTTAAGACAAATGATTTCTTAAGAAATTTTCACAAACGCTTGGATAAGCTGACTGAGATTGACGTAGATTGTTACTTGGTGCAAATTGGGATAATATTCTTCTATATTGGACTTTTTAATATTCAAAAACACAGAGGATACATGCCGGGGATACATGCTGATAAAATAATCTACGTAGACTTTTTTCTGACGCTGCTTTTAACAAGCTTTCCGTACTTTGACCTGGTAGAAGCTTATATTCCCTTTAACATTTTGTAGAATAGCATTTTTTAATTTTGCTATTTTAATAGCATTTAGATTTTTGCGAATAATGAATGTAACGTAAACGCGCGAAATCAAAAATATTTCTGAAAGGAATTATCTTGACAGAAATACATTTCTACGTCAGACATGTCTGCGACATCCAGTCACCTAGCGGAGAAGCAACGGACAGAACAGTTCGCTGACTACGACCTACTGAGCGATGACACTGACTGCCAACTTAAGGCACTATTGTGCCAATTCTGACCCGACCGGTTTCTGGTGACATTGCTGTAGTCTGGGTTAGATCACATGAGCGACATCGTCTGTTGCGATCATGGTATCTGTAATTCCCTGGCAATGGAGAACCCCTGTAATTTGTGTCAAGTCCATAAAGCCTACCAGGATCATCTATCTGGTCCAAGCGTCAACCGATGGGAGCCAACAAATCAGATACATATTAGATACTGAGCTTTCATTGAGGGTGAAAAAAACAACCACAGCGTGCGACGAACAACCATCAGACGTCTGCATGACAGCGGAATCCCAATAATCTTGTGCAGCTCTCTGGTCACTGAAACGTTACAAACCGCGGTGAATTCGCTAGACGATTATCAGCACATGTCGGAGATTCTGTCGCGATCTTCACGTTGAAACCAACCTGCACTTCTTCAGAAAGAACACCAAGTGACAGATCGGAAGACGCCAACGCACAACCGCGACCGCTCATTTCTGGCGCAACTTCAACATCGATCAAACGTTTCGGCAGCAACGTCGTGTCCTCCGCGACCTCGATTCAACATCCTTCGACAACAGCGGCAGTCGCTGGGATATTTGGCACTGCAATTTAACATAATTGCAAGGTAATTGTTTCAGTGAATATAGGAGGAAGAACATCACCTCAGTTTCCGTAACGTAAACGCCCCGGGCGTAAACGTCGTGTCTCAGTAATATAGTAAAGCAGTGATGACAGCCAAAGTCAGTAAGCCGGTCGGCCATTTTACCCCAACCATAAACGGCCCTTTTCAGGGCCACTACATTTAAAAAAGAGAGAACTACCTTTACTTTGTCCTGTTTAATTAGCTAAAGTATCTTTGTGATGGAAAGTTTTATAGATTAAACACAATTATTAGTGACAAGGTGCCTAATAAATAACTCCACCATCGTACAGTGGCTGGTAGACCCAACAGGAGCGATGGCTCTTCGAATTGACCGACCCACCCTAGTATAATGATGAAAGACGTGAACTTCACTCGGTATCAAAATTTCAATCCATGTGACTTACAACGGTTCCCTGATTGGTAGCCTTCACACCCGGCTCTGATAAATGCATGAAAGTAATCTGCATATCATCAGGGGTAACCGACCGTCTATAGCTATTCACACACAGGAAAGAAAGTAATCTTGCCCATAGAAATTCTACGCGATAGAATACTTCTGCTGTATGACGAAATAAATTTGTCATAAATGTAAAATGCCATGAAATGTTTCTTTGTTCGACGTCATCGTACACGAGTGTTTTTCGCGGAGCTGTACAACTTCGAGCCGAATTGTGAATGAGATGGTATAAAACTGTGCAAATGTAAAGAAAATGGCAGTACCTGATTTATTTTGACAGTCCTCTTCTTCCAAATTGCATAAACGTTCGTCGTCTTTATCGTGTATACTCACCAGTCGAATGTCAGTTTTAAAGCAAGCAAAAATCGCATATTGCGTCTTGTACAAAGGGTTCCAACGCCTCCACGCTTTGCGCTCCGTGTACTCAAGTACGGTCAAGCTACTGCAACAGCTATCGAATTTTGATAACGTCCAACAATATTTTGGCAGCATTTTTGTATTGTTACATATGAAGTGTACTGTACTCGCGACTAATAAATGCCTAAAAATTACCATTTACATTAATTGGAAAGAGAACCGGTATTCTTTGACAAGCTCAATGTGCTAGCAGCTGTTAAGGTAGTATGTGCCTCGACAGTGCATGACCTAAACTTTTGCTCAAAATTTTCCTAATTGAAACTTTAAACCATTCTCTCGCAAAATTAACCATAAAAATCGGGGGTTATCTTGCAAAGTTTGGAACTAGCGAGAAAAATTATACAACATTTTGCAATATATGAAATTCAAAATGGCCGCCATCCCTGTGTAAACTTTATGAGGGAAATTAAAATGTAGATTTTTCGAAAAACTAAGACTGTGAAAGTTTCAGAAAAAAGTGAATAAATTTGAGAGTCCGAATATCTTTCCCGGGGCACGTTCTACCTTAATATCAGAGATCGTCCTTTCACTTCATGTTATGTTTCCATTTTCTGCCACCTGCAGATCAGGAGTGAATAGGCTGAGGAGCTAGACATACGAGCTCATGATTTACTTTCGGCCGATGTTATCAGGGAGAAGGTTCTACTAGCTTGTTTTCATTTCAGTTTTGTCGGAGATTAAGAAATTTATCTCGACATAGTTGGCATGAGGATGTAGAATCATCTGCAAGGTTACATTTTCATTGTACCTTCAAATCAATGCTTGATCGAGATATATATTTCATAGTACACATTTTTCAATTTAGAACTGCACTCTCAAGATTCCGTTGTTCGTTACATGTCGTGAAAATTGAGAATGGACATCTCGAATATTCGAGCTGATCGAAGGTTTTGTAAATTTCGTATGAAAAATAACAATTATCATATTGAGGACGAGTTCCATTTACTCCCTGTCTGTCCACTCTATAGAGACCTGAGTATTAAAATGTCAACAAATTGGTTTTGTATCAATCCGTCATTCGATAGGTTTATCTCACTGATGAGCACAACTTATGTGACTTAAACAACTTGGCCTCATTGATTTACTTTGCAATGAAAAGAAGAGTGGATTCTCTCTCCGTTAGTTAAAGTCTCTGTAATGCTTTTTCCTCCGTGGGCCTGTGGCCTACTGTTACGAAATAAATGATTGATTAATTGATTGATTGATTGAAACAGAAACGTTGTTCTGTGACAAGCTCAATGTGCTAGCAGCTGTAAATATCGGATATCGCCCTTACACTTCATGTCATGTTTACATTTTCAGGCACCTGCAGATAAGCAGTGAGTAGGCCGAGGAACTAAACACATGAACTCATGATGTACTTTAAACCAACGTTAGAGTTCACCGAATAATATATATTACATAATGCACCAAAATGGTCTGTTTCGGCACTCTGGTTTAGTACACGAATGATAAAGGTTATGTAGAGACTATCCCTTGTACTTTTTGTGTAAACTCATAGAATTTCCTGACCGCTACTTGACCTTAGATATCAAGACTGGTTAGTTGGCTTCACACTGAACCTGGACCTTGATAGCCCAGATATCGAGACAAGGCGTAAGTGTTTTATTGTTGTGGTCGTTATATCAAAGATATAAGCTGGCGGATGATTTGCATCTGTTAAGGGGGTGGGACATCACTTTTGGACGTCGGTTTTACAATACTTATCCTCTTTTTTCATTTTTAAACATGCCATAACTTTTCCTTCTTAAAAGAGGCTGACGTGATTCATATTCATGTGAAATTTAGTGTAAAGTAGTTATGAGCGCCGATGATCATCTTGATAAAAATAGGTAAGTGTTGCTGTATTCATGAGCCTTGGATGTGGGTCGCTGTCAAACTGAAAATTTTAAACTAGTCCGTTGGTAAATCCATGCATAGTAAGTCATTTTGCAGTCTTGACACATACTTTGCAACCCATTAAAACAGTGCTACAGTCTCGGGATGTAATTGACATAAGTCATCTAAGTCAAACGATATTGAGAAAAAGGGAAGCCAAGCCCAATCAGTTGATCTTTAGGAAAGAAAGAAAGAAAGCAAAAACTTCATAATGTGATACACACGGATTTATAAATTGGCACTGTAGCTATTACACTGTAGCTTTTCTACATGGCCCGTACCATTATTGTATTGGCCCGCCGTGCTGGATATTTCCAGTCGGTGCATTGTGACATAGATATCTATTTCCTGGCCATAATATTAATTCTTATCTGTGGGTACCCTAAAATAAACAACATACGACAACATACGATGAATAGAAGGATGGTCTCAGCAGTTAGTGCGTCAAGACAGTCGTAGTACCGTGACCCTATTTGAGTACACAGAGAACTGCGAGCGTACCCATTGGAGCAACCTTGTTGTTCACTCGGCTCTGTTATAGATGCAAATAATTTTATTCCCTTCCATGAGACACCCACTGGCGGAGAGTATATATGTACAGTAATGTTTCTACAATCTTGAGTCCAAGGACTATCTAAATAAAATAATTACAATTTTCCACTATACTCGCACACGTTGTTGAAGCGAGAAGACACAAATGTTGAAAGAATTTGTATTCCCTGAACACATCTTAGGATACATAATATGCAAACATTTGATTTCTTAAGACAAATGATTTCTTAAGAAATTTTCACAAACGCTTCGATGAGCTGACTGAGATTGACGTAGATTGTTACTCGGTGCAAATAGGGATTATATTCTTCTATATTGGACTTTTTAATATTCAAAGACACAGAGGATACATGCCGGGGATACATGCTGATAAAATAATCTAGGTAGACTTTTTTCTGACGCTGCTTTTAACAAGCTTTCCGTACTTTGACCCGGTAGAAGCTTATATCCCCTTTAACATTTTGTAAAATAGCATTTTTTAATTTTGCTATTTTTAATAGCATTTAGATTTTTGCGAGTAATGAATGTAACGTAAACGCGCGAAATCAAAAATATTTCTGAAAGGACTTATCTCGACAGAAATACATTTCTACGTCAGACATGTCTGCGACATCCAGTCACCTAGCGGAGAAGCAACAGACAGAACCGTTCGCTGACTACGACCTACTGAGCGATGACACTGACTGCCAACTTAAGGCACTATTGTGCCAATTCTGACCCGACCGGTTTCTGGTGACATTACTGTAGTCTGGGTAAGGTCACATGAGCGACATCGTCTGTTGCGATCATGGTATCTGTTATTCGCTGGCAATGGAGAACCTTTTACGACCTATTGTGTTCATTGTTCTGGATAAGTTCGCGTGAAGTTGCAGGTGCAGCCAACGTAGCTATTCATCGAAAAAGGTGTTCCAGGAGCAAGTTTTGAGGGCAGGGGAAATTTTAATTTTGCTCGGGCAGGGGACATGTTTTTAAGTGACAGGGGAGCAAACTTTAGTTTTTTTTGTAGGGCAGGGCAGATATCGGTTGATTGTCCTGGGGACAGGGCTTGGCGAAAAACGAGGAGAGGGGAAGATACTTTTAAAACGGGGACGGGGGAAGTTGAGCCATGGTGTTCCGGGGATGGGGGCACAGGGCAAGTACTTATACCTTTCTATGTCTGCAGGGGAAATGGAATGACAAAATTTTGAGGGGAATTTTTTCAAGGGCAGGGGAAATCGGCAAGTTTTTTTTTCGCCACAGGGCAGGGGAGCTTCAAAACTTCACAGTTGGGAGGGGAAAACGGCAAAAATAACTGGGGAGTGGGTAAAAATGAAGTTTGAGTGCGGGAGGGTAGGTCGAAAAATTTTTAGTGGGAGGGCAAATTATGAACAGCTAATTAATTACCCTCTTGACTTAAAATTAGTCAGTTCACATTGCTTGTCATACACAATATATCTTATCATAGTAAGGACCCCTTTAAAAGTGCATTGTTCGTTGGCTGCACCTGAAGTTGCCTCTGAGATATCTTCTGTACGCTAAGACGGTATGTGCAACACACTGGTCTCATTGAATGCGATGGTATATGTTGTTCATTAGTGTCATGAATACGTATTCTGCAGTTTATCAAATAAACTGGCCGGAATCGCCACCTGTGTGACGTAGAACAGGACGAATAAAAATTCCGAATTAACCCTGTTCTACATCATCAACCGGAACATTTTTCTGCAAACTACTACTACTACTACTACTACTACTACTACTACTACTACTACTACTACTACTACAACTTCTACTACTGCTGCTACTACTACTACCACTACTTCAAACTGTAAACATTGCATGGTTTTTCAATGATCCTCCTATTAAAATTTCGGTTTTTTTCATGGACATGCAATGTCTTTGTTTGTTTGTTTACATTACCACAATGGCAAAGTTGTCTATTCATTTAGCAAGAAGAAATGCCCCGAAGTGTTTGTGATTGCAGCGTAATATCTTCATTCTTAAATGTCTCTTTACTAAATGCTTTAAGTAACTGGGGTCACTTATTTTTATGCACGGATAAGGGGGTGTCACTAATTTTTGTACAAGAACTTTTGAAGGGTCACTATTTTTGATGCAGCGGTATTTAGAAAAAAAAACACCGGCCCATCCAAACCCCTGTAATTTGTGTCAAGTCCCTATAGCTTATCTACCAGGATCATCTATCTGGTCCAAGCGTCAACCGATGGGAGCCAACAAATCAGATACATATTAGATACTGAGCTTTTATTGAGGGTGAAAAAACAACCACAGCGAGCGACGAACAACCATCAGACGTCTGCATGACAGCGGAATCCCAACAATCTTATGCAGCTCTCTTGTCACTGAAACGTTACAAACCGCGGTGAATTCGCTAGAAGATTAGCAGCACATGTCGGAGATTCTGTCGCGATCTTCACGTTGAAAACCAACCTGCACTTCTTCAGAAAGAACACCAAGTGACAGATCGGAAGACGCCAACGCAGAACCGCGATCGGTCATTTCTGGCGCAACTTCAACATCGATCAAACGTCTCGGCAGCAACGTCGTGTCCTCCGCGACCTCGATTCAACATCCTGCGGCGACAGCGGCAGTCGCTGGGATATTTGGCACTGCAATTTAACATAATTGCAAGGTAATTGTTTCAGTGAATATAGGAGGAAGAACATCACCTCAGTTTCCGCAACGTAAACGTCGTGTCTCAGTATTATAGGAAAGCAGTGATGACAGCCAAAGTCAGTAAGCCGGTCGGCCATTTTACCCCAACCATAAACGGCCCTTTTCAAGGACGCTACATGTAAAAAAAAAGAGAAGTACCTTTACTTTGTCCTGTTTAATTAGCTAAAGTATCTTTGTGATGGAACGTTTTATTGATTAAACACAATTATTAGTGACAAGGTGCCGAATAAATAACTCCACCATCGTACAGTGGCTGGTAGACCCAACAGGAGCGATGGCTCTTCGAATCGACCGACTCACCCAAGCATAATGATTGAAAGACGTGAACTTCACTCTGTATCAAAATTTCAATCCACGTGACTTACAACGGTTCCCTGATTGGTAGCCTTCACACCCGACCCTGATTTATGAATGAAAGTAATCTGCATATCACCAGTGGTAACCGACCGTTTAGAGCTATGCACACACAGGAAAAAAAGTAATCTGGCCCATAGAAATTCTACTCCATAGAATACTTCTGCTGTATGACGAAATAAATTTGTCATAAATGTATAATGCCATGAAATGTTTCTTTGTTCGACGTCATCGTACACGAGTGTTTTTGGCGGAGCTGTACAACTTCGAGCCGAATTGTGAATGAGATGGTATAAAATCTGTGCAAACGTAAAGAAAATGGCAGTACCTGATTTATTTTGACAGTCCTCTACTTCCAAATTGCATAAACGTTCGTCGTCTTTATCGTGTATACTCACCAGTCGAATGTCAGTTTTAAAGCAAGACAAAATCGCATATTGCGTCTTGTACAAAGGGTTCCAACGCCTCCACGCTTTGCGCTCCGTGTACTCAAGTACGGTCAAGCTACTGCAACAACTATCGAATTTTGATAACGTCCAACAATATTTTGGCAGCATTTTTGTATTGTTACATATGAAGTGTACTGTACTCGCGACTAATAAATGCCTAAAAATTACCATTTACATTAATTGGAAAGAGAACCGGTATTCTTTGACAAGCTCAATGTGCTAGCAGCTGTTAAGGTAGTATGTGCCTCGACAGTGCATGACCTAAACGTTTGCTCAAACTTTTCCTAATTGAAACTTTAAACCATTCTCTCGCCAAATTAACAATAAAAATCGGGGGTTATCTTGCAAAGTTTGGAACTAGCGAGACAAATTACACAGCATTTTGCGATATATGAAATTCAAACTGGCCGCCATCACTGTGTTAACTTTATGAGGGAAATTAAAATTTAGATTTTTCGAAAAACTAAGACTGTGAAAGTTTTTATTTCTCCAATTGCAAGAGCTTTAAAATAAGCCCCCATTAGTGGTAGATCAGAACAGAAGTGAATAAATTTGAGGGTCCGAATATCTGTCCCGGGGCGCGTTCTACCTTAATATCAGAGATCGTCCTTACACTTCATGTTATGTTTCCATTTTCTGCCACCTGCAGATCAGGAGTGAATAGGCTGAGGAGCTAGACATACGAGCTCATGATTTACTTTCGGCCGATGTTATCAGGGAGTAGGTTCTACTAGATTGTTTTCATTTCAGTTTTGTCGGAGATTAAGAAATTTCTCTCGACATAGTTGGCATGAGGATTACATTCTTATTGTACCTTCAAATCAATGCTTGATCAAGATATATATTTGATAGTACACATTTTAAAATTTAGAACTGTACTGTCAAGATTCCGTTGTTCGTTACATGTCGTGGAAATTGAGAATGGACATCTCGAATATTCGAGTTGATCAAAGGTTTTCTAAATTTTAAATGAAAAATAACAATTATCGTATTAAGCACAGTTCCATCTACTCCCTGTCTGTCCACTCTACAGAGACCTGAGTATTGAAATGTTAACAAATTGGTTTTGTATCAATTCGTCATTCGATACGTTTATCTCACTGATGAGCACAACTTATGCGACTTAAACAACTTGGCCTCATTGATTTACTTTGCAATGAAAAGAAGAGTGGATTCTCTCTCCGTTAGTTAAAGTCCCTGTAATGCTTTTTCCTCCGTGGGCCTGTGGCCTACTATTACGAAATAAATGATTGATTAATTGATTGATTGATTGATTGAAAGAGAAACGTTGTTCTGTGACAAGCTCAAGGTGCTAGCAGCTGTAAATATCGGATATCGCCCTTACATTTCATGTCATGTTTACATTTTCAGGCACCTGCAGATAAGCAGTGATTAGGCCGAGGAAGTAAAGATATGAACTCATGATGTACTTTAAACCGACGTTAGAGTTCATTGAATAATATATTTTACATAACGCACCAAAATGGTCTGTTTCGGCACTCTGGTTTAGTACACGAATGATTAAGGTCATGTAGAGACTATCCCTTGTACTTTTTGTGTAAACTCATAGAATTTCCTGACCGCTACTTGACCTTAGATATCAAGACTTGTTAGTTGGTTTCATACTGAACCTGGACCTTGATAGCCCAGATATCGAGACAAGGCGTAAGTGTTTTATTGTTGTGGTCGTTATATCAGAGATATAAGCTGGCGGATGATTCGCATCTGTTAAGGGAGTGGGACATCACTTTTGGACGTCGGTTCTACAATACTTACCCCCTTTTTTCATTTTAAATGCCATAACTTTTCCTTCTTAAAACAGACTGACGTGATTCATATTCATGTGAAATTTAGTGTAAAGTAGTTATGAGCGCCGATGATCATCTTGATAAAAATAGGTTAGTGTTGTTGTATTCATGAGCCTTGGATGTGGGTCACTGTCAAACTGAAAATTTTAAACTAGTCCGTTGGTAAATCCATGCATAGTAAGTCGTTTTGCAGTCTTGACACATACTTTGTAACCCTTTAAAACAGTGCTACTGTCTCAGGATGTAATTGACATGAGTCATCCAAGTCAAACGATATTGAGAAAAAAGGAAGCCATCCCAGTCAGTTGATCTTTGGGAAAGAAAGAAAGAAATAAAGAAAGAAAGAAAGAAAGAAAGCAAAAACTTCAAATGTGATACACATAAATTTATATATTGGCACTATAATGCCAATTATTGTTATAGTGTGATAGTTCCCTTTGTGTGTCTGGTTTCTGAAAGTTTTCACTTATCTGTCTCACCACGGTGACCATTTTCATACATAACAAGATGCTACACAATTGTATGTACACACTGTACAACGTATGGTTGATCTCCTACCTTAAGGTAGTACGCGCTTCCAAATTGAAAGACTTAAACTTTTGCTCAAAATATTCTCAAGCATACTTTTGGACATTCTCTTTCAAAATCCGAAATGAATCTCGGGGACAACGTGTAAATTTTGATAATATGGAAACAAATCACCTTGAATTTGCTGACCTTTGAAATTCACAATGGATACCATCCCATTGTTAACTCTATGGGTAAACTTTGATTTTCGACTTTCACAAATATAAGACGGTGAGAAGTGTAATTACTTCAAGAACTTCAAAAAGGTGACACAAGCGGTGGATCAAACAGGTATCGTAAAAAGCGTATTCAGTCTATTTTCACGCCAAACTCTACAACAACAACATGGTGTCGCGCTCGTATTTAGGGGAATGACGAGTTGAGATACCAGTCTGGATCGTAATGCTTTCAGTAACTGAAGCTGACACACCAAGATGTAGATTGTAACATAGCCTTGTACTACTTAAAATAAAAAAATCACATTAATTGTAAAGCAGTGTGGTTTAAATACGCATAAATAAGTTAGCATGAAGTGTCATCATTCGTGCACCTAGAAAATTACAGACTACACATAAAATACTTACAGAAATACTAATAAAATTACTTAATATACATCCAACTACAAACTCAAAGTTCAACTATTCTATATAGAATACAGGAAATCGACTAAAATCATTCGAAAATTGTGCCATGTATCAATGATAATTTTCTTTAATACGTTTGAAAGGGGAGTGAACTTGAAGGTGGTGGACATTGAGAAGGATGGCGTTATTTTGCTTGGTGTATTCTGATATCATGGTCAAAGGTTTAGGGTAACCATAGAAAGGTCCGATAGGGATCACTAGACTGTAGCAAAAAGCAACTTCTGTGGCAAAATGCGAGGCCCTTTCTATCTCCAAAAATCTTCACAAAACATGAAAAGCAAAACATCAACACAAAACATCATCAAACAATTTCAAAACTCCAAAAATAACGCGATAAACCTCAATATCGCTTCATCTCCAAAACTCAATTCCTCAGGTTATTCGGTCAAATCTAAGGACCATTGTATCACTTACGGATCACCAGCATTGGCATTCCTGGCCAAATGAGGGGAGATAAACAACAAAACGTCAAAAACTCCAATACGCGTACCTCATGAACAAAACACATAACTTTAACACTTCATCAAAACAAAAACAAAACAAAACAATACTTAAAAGAAAAAAAGAAAGACGTCTCGTTTGCATACATGTCCAGAGTATTATCCTAATAAAAGGGTGGTTGCCAAAATATCTAAAAAATACAATCAACAAAACTGAAAAGTCATGCATCTTGTACGTGGTCGTCGCACTTTATGGGTTGGTGTATTCCGAAATTCTGCTTCTTATCATTGTCCGTTCATTGGTCACTTAATCAGTCCGTGTAAAACAAAACCGACTGGAAGGTGAACCACAAGCATCGCTGACGTTGGCTGATCGTACTTGTTCTAGACTTACATACATTTCAAACTTCTTCAGCCATTTCTGTAGACAACCACTCTCTCGTCCGGTGTATCTTCGTGGCATGACGTTAGCACCAACATTAATAATGTCACGTTGCCTACCTCGGACGTCCATGTCTGCAAGCCGTCCCCGTCTCTCCGGTCATAGTTCACCTCCATCCGCTGCGGTGCATCTTCGATCAACCTCTACATATCACCAAACAGTCGCTCTTGCTGCTGGTTCAGTGGTCCTTCGTCGGGGTCCGTCATCTCTCGTACACGCCCCTCGTTGACTCCACCACCAGATCTACCACCAGATCTCAGAATTCTATACTCATGCTGCTTCAGTATACTCCGGATTCTCACACCAATTTGTCGCGCTCGTGGTTAGGGGAATAACGAGTTGAGGTACCAGTCTGGATCGTAATGCTTTCAGTAACTGAAGCTGACACACCAAGATGTAAATTGCAACACAACCTTGTACTTTATTGCAAGATGGCGAACGTGTCGTTCACCGTCTCAACTCTGATCTCAAGTTCCCTAGTCTGAGTTCTCTACAAAGTTAAATACATCTCAAGACTTACATAATTACAAAAGTTCTCACAAGGTAATTTTCCCGCCAGTCTTTGATTGTTTTTTAAGATTAAATAAGATCACACCATGCAATATCCCGTTCTCGATTGTTCTCATTGAAATTTTCACCAATAATTGATTAAACTATCACACTATCTTTTATCTGCTTCTCCTACGATCTGAGTCAATGAACTTCACATGCCTTGGCCACGTTAGGGACGCTTTAAGATAAAATCTGTACAGGGAGGGGCGTTACACTCTCCCAGCTTTTTAATAACCAGTGTCCTCGCTGGTCAAAACGACTGATGAAGCATGGCGATAGCTGACAATTACAATCTACTTAAAATAAAAAAAATCACATTAATGATAAGGCAGTGTGGTTAAAATACGCATAAATCACATATTTTACAAGTTAGCATGAAGTGTACCTAGAAAATTACAGACTAACATTAACACATCTAAAATACTTACAAAATACTAATAAAATCACTAAATATACATCCAATTACAAACTCAGAGTTCAAATATTCTACATAAAATAAAGGACAATCGACTAAATTCATTCAAAAATTGTGCCATGTATCAATGATAATGAGAAGGATGACGTAATTTTGCGTGGTGTATTCTAATATCATGGTCAAAGGTTAAGGGTAACCAATAGTAACGACCGATAGACATCACTAGACTGTAGCAAAAAGCAACTTCTGTGCCAAATGCGGGGCTCTTTCTATCTCCAAAAATCTTCACAAAACATAAAACAACAAAAGCAAAACATCAACACAAAAACATAATCAAACAACTTCAAAAACTCCAAAATAAACCCGATAAACCTCAATATCGCTTCATCTCCAAAAACTCAATTCCTCAGGCCATTCGGTCAAATCTAAGGACCATTGTATCACTAACGGATCACTAGCACTGGCATTCCTAGCCAACTGAGGGGAGATACACAATAAAACATCCAAAACTCCTGTACACGTATCTCTTCAACAACAACATAACTTCAACACTTCATCAAAAAAACAAAAAACAAAACAATACTTCGAAAAAGAAAGACGCCTCGTTTGCACACAAGTCCAGAGTATTATCCTAATAAAAGAGTGGTTGCCAAAATACCAGAAAATACAATCAACAAAACTGAAAAGTCATGCATCTTCTACTTTATTGTTGCACTTTATGGGTGGATGTATTCCGAAATTCTGCTTCTTTTCATTGTCAGTTCATTCGTCAAGTAATCAGTCCGTGTATTACAAAGCCGACTGGAAGGTGAACCACAAGCATCGCACGTCGTACTTATTCCAGACTCACACGCATTTCAACCTTCTTCGGCCATTTCTGTAGACAACCACTCTCTCGTCCGATGTACCTTCGTGGCATGACGTTAACACCAACATTAACAATGTCACATTGCCTACCTCGGACGTCCATGTCTGCAACCCGCTATTGTCCCCTCCGGTCATAGTTCACCTCCATCCGCTACGGTGCATCTTCGATCAACCGCTACATATCACCGTACAGTCGCTCGTGCTGCTGGTCCAGTGGTTCTTCAGCCGGGTCTGTCATCTCTCGTACACGCCCCTCGTTGACTCCACCACCAGATCTCAGAATCCTACAGCCGAGCTGCTTCAGTATACTCCGGATTCTCACACCAATTTGTCGCGCTCGTGGTTAGGGGAATTACGAGTTGAGGTACCAGTCTGGATCGTAATGCTTTAAGTAACTAAAGCTGACACACCAAGATGTAGATTGTAACACAACCTTGTACTTTATTGCAAGATGGCGACCGTGTCGTTCACCGTCTCAGGTCTGATCTGAAGTTTCCTAGTCTGAGTTCTCTACAAAGTTAAATACATCTCAAGACTTACATAATTACAAAAGTTATCACATGGTAATTTTCCCGCCAGTCTTTGATTGTTTCTTAAGAATAAATAAGATCACAACATGGAATATTCCGTTCTCTAGATTGTTTTCATTGAAGTTTTAACCAATAATTAATTAAACTATCACACTATCTTTTATCTGCTCCTCCTACGATCTGAGTCAATGAACTTCACACGCCTTGGCCACGTGAGGGACGCTTCAAGATAAAATCTGTACAGGGAGGGGCGTTACAATGACTAGTCCTCGACTCTGGCTAAGCTTTCATCACAATAACTGTATTATACACAAATGATATTGTAGTAACAGTATCTAATACGAAATATCAATTCACTGTAGTAACTACATAAATACAAAATATTTATCAAAAATGATATGACGTAAACATACATTGAATTAGCGAAAAGAAAAAAGTAAACATCCTTTGAGGTTACTATTATCATATTTATGTCACTTGTATTAATCATTATCTTGAAACAAGCACAGAGAGTACCAGAAACAAATACGGTAATTTGGTGATTGAAATATGCTACCAATCATAAGCGAGCAACTGCTCAAAAAGACCGTAGCATGCATCATACGCAGGCTAAATTTACAAATCATCATGCCATTAATCGTAAATTGAAATCTGGTAAAGAGGTTTCAATTTCAACACTATGATTTCGTCCCCTAAAAAATACATGTCGGATGTGGAAAAACCTAAGCTGAAATTCAAGAAAGCTGAACGGTGCCAATTCATCTTTTGTGGTCAGCTGTCGGTGATGGCGTTTTCAGCCAACAAGATCCAGATTTACTTGTAAGGCATCATTATATCATCAAACTAGCCAGCTAGACAACGATAAAATCCCGACCTAAATATACAATTGTTTTGTGCACTAAATTCTTATTACGATATTATTATGATAAAGTGATGTCTTCTTTGGCTATTGAGGTTTTTGCTTATTGAATGAGAAACGTGTTTTTACCCAGGGACAGAGCTCATCGGCAATCAGCATATTGTCAGATAACCGTCCATCTTTACGGCGCTCATGGTATGCCATTTTTTCCGTTTTCGATCATTTTGAGGCGTCCTTGATGTCGTTAAAATTTTCACCTTCACTGTAAATTTCAATCATCATTCTGTGAAAGAGATAAGAAACGTGCATGTTTGAGTACGGTTCCTCACTTTGTAGGAACAATGGTTTGAGTTTAATTACAAGATACATTTGCTCGTATGCACAGAATTGTGCAAAAAAGTAACTTTTAAGACCTAAAGTCACTGCCGTTTGGTGCATCATATTGTATCATTTGAGAAGTTACTCATAATGGTCAAACTCTTTAAGTATAGTAAATGGTAACAAAATAAACATTTGCTATCACCGGGTCCAGTCCCTTCATGCCGAACTGGCTCATGAATGAAGCTCGCTGGAACAGAATGTTTTACTTCACCTGAAAAATTCTTCCAACCTTTAACGCATTACAACATTTCGCTTTGCTGAAAAGCAAGTGCAGGTGTGTTCGTATTTGTCATCTTGAAAACAACACATTGCTCGGAGAATAAATCCAACGTAGGTGGCGCTATGCCACACCTAGTTCCAACACTGAGAGAACGAGGGAAATTTTTCAGCTGTCATAAAGTCTCTGACAACGAATCAGCCTGAAACTTTTGATCCTGCCGTTTGAGGTGGCTGTGACGGTGAAAAAATAAGTTCAATTTGATCAATTTGTCATGTGATAGAATTTCCAGTGCAGGTAAACATAATGGTTCTGACATTTAAAACTTGGTGATTAGATCTTTTGAGCGCCCTTTACCTGGAAGATAATAATAAAAGTGCGTCGCCGCATCATCTTTTTACGAGGCCAAGGATGAGAAACAAACATAATTTCTGGCTAATTTTTGTAGTTTTTGAATGTTTTAAATGGTGTGCATTGTTCTCATAAATATTCATATCAACTGATCTGGAAAAGAAAACGCCCATCGCTTGTTTCTGGCGTGGCGCTGTAGTGCTATCCCGCACTCAGTTCTACAGCGGCTACCAGGAAGTCTGCTGTAGCAAGTTAAAGCGACCACAAAGAGTCTCGTCAGTATTGGTTAAGATAAGAGACTGTGCGACTACAACAGTGATTACTATTCGAAAGCATACATGCATTCTATTTGTTTAAAAGACACAGCTGTAACTGTTGATCTTTCTTCACAACTTTTTGCTCTGCTTAAAAAACTTCGTTTCTTGTTCTCCTTCCTTAAGATGGAATGATAACAGGGGACAGAGATCCTCAAAGTTTTACAATATTCTACTGCCCTTGTTGAGTCTCATTTTGAGGCTTGTGAAATGAATAAGTCTTCAAAGGCGTAGTTTTGTGTAACTCGGAATTTTATTCCTCACCGTGATAACACGGGGCTGGTGGCCATTTTCAATTTCAAATATAGGTAAATATTGCGTAATTTGTTTCTCTGGTACAAACGTTTGCATGCGGAATACTGGACTTTGTTCTTAATTTTGAAGGACAATGGTTGAAATTTTGCTCGAAGAAAGCTGGAGCAAAAGTTCAAGTCTTTCATTTGGAGCCGCCAACTACCTTAAGTTAGTTTAAATACAAAGTATAAGCCTTGCAAATTCAATGCATTGTATACAACATGCAATATTATTATCGGCAAGTGAATTTTGATACAGTCTCAAGTGCAATTAGCAACAGTATATTGGATATTAAACCAACAGTTACTATGGTGACGGACCGAAACACAACATATTTAGACGTGATTTGAGAGCACAAAACTAAACTTTCTATTACAACAAAATAAGCTACCGGAAAACACATCTAAGGTTATATAATTACTGCAAACACAGCTATTAGATTTGGATTTTCGAACTAAACATTTATTAACAGCATCAATTATCCCCCGCAAACGCTGTAAATGCTGGCCAAGGCCACACTTCACTGGTAATAATATCGTGCCCCGGCCAGCTACAACAGTGGTGAAAATAAGGAATACCCAACGCAAGTCTTTGTAGGTAAAACGGGTTACCAAATGGGTGACCGTTTAATGAAAAAATGTAACTGTAAAATATATCATGCAAGCCGCAAATTGATGACAAACAAACATAGCACAAAATGTGTGACTTAACAATAACTAACCTACTTATAGGTGCAATCAATTTGTATAAAGGTGAGATACATCGATAGGGCCACAAAATTGGTGAGCAATGAACTGTCACACAAACCAAATTTCCTTACAATGATTGACATGCTAACAACTGTGAAATACACCAAGAAGGCCACGAAATCGGTGACCAGTTAACAGTCTAACAAAGAATTCACTTAGGTAATTCATTCAATCTTGTTCTAATCTTGGTGGGCCCAAACCCGCCACAAGACACACCTTGTATCGGTACCACAAGAAGAAAGTCCACGTCACTGCAGCCCCTGCGAACAGTGGCTTGTCTTGATCACTTGGTTGACTCATGCTGTGTTGAGAAAATTTGCAAACAAACTGTAAAACATTATACACATATTGACTGGCTATGAGGGCAACAGCATACGTCTGTACCCCGAGGGACTGTGAGTCACCCCCAAAAACAGACTGTTTCCCGAGGCCGTAGGCCGAGGGAAACAGTCTGTTTTTGGGGGTGACTCACAGGCCCGAGGGGTTAAAGACGTATGCTGTTGCCCTCATGCCAGTCAATATGTGTTTTGTAACACACCTCATCCGTAGCCATGCATAAGAACGTACTATACACAAAACTTGTCGCATGTAGGTCTATGATGTAATATGTTGGAGTGGTTCAATAAGAAATAGTTTTTCCTAAAAAGATTGCAATACTTCTGCAAAACGTTCAATGCACCTTTGAAATAGTTTTGTCCGTATCGAGTCCTTGTTGGAAACCAAAGCATTGAATTCTTCTTCAGAAAGTAGGATAAACCAAGAAATGTCTGGATTATCGTTTCGATCGGGCGCAGACGACATCTTTGTTTACATTCCGGTGCGCGTTCGCGTCAAATATCGTTTTTGACGTCAGCGGGCATCATTTTTCGGAACTGATGCCTGGCAGGCAACAGTTCCAACAAATGATGCCTGATGACGTCGTTTACGTGGATCAGCACAAAAAGAACGCATCCCACGTGACTATCAATTGGCGAATTAGAATACAGACTGCGGATGAGGTGTGCTACAATGCATGTTGCACAAATGTATGCTACATTTATACTAGCGTGCTACCCATGTGTATCTAACAATAACTTGGCCATAGTACTTCTATACTGTGCTTGACTACACTACCACCCTCTGTTTATTACAGCAATAAAAGGTAGAGCAGTAAAAATGGTAAAATCTGAAACTTATATTTCTAACTATATCTATGAATGAGTCTCAGGGTTGACCATCATCTTTTACTCCAAAAGGTACACAAGCTGTGGATCACACAGGCATTGTACTTTAAAGGCGCACTTGGCCCATTTTCTCGTCACATACTGTGACAACATGACTAGCCGTCGAGGATGAAAATATTCTAGTAGTATCCAATACGAAGTAGTACTGTAGTAACTATATGTACCAATTTTTTGCAAACACGATATGACGTATATCTAGCGATGTGACATACAACTATATTGTAGTAATGAGACATAAAAACCCTAAGTTTAAACAAAACAAACCAACAACTTTTGACGTTTGTAACTTCCTATTATCATTTTTGTGTCACTTATATTAATATTATCTTAAAACAAGCATGGAGGATACTACAAACCACTGCGGTATTTGGTGATCAAATATGATACCAATTTTGAGCGAACAGCTGCTTGCTCAAAAGACCTTAGCATGCATAATACAAAGGTTAAATTAACAAATAACAATGCCACTCATCGTTATTTGACATTTTGCAGGTTTTAAAGTTGACTTAATTTTAAACACTATGGCTTTGTCCCCTTAAAATACATATATTGGAAGAACAAATCCTACACCTGAAGTCCTGAACACTGTCGTTTCATCTTTTGTGATCAGCTGTCGGTGATTGTGTTTTCAGCCGAACAAGATATAGATTTACTTGTAAGGCATCATCATATCACCAAACTAACCAGTTTTATCACGCTATAAATCCGGACTCAGAAGTACAGGTGTTTTGTACACCTAATTTTTATGACGAAATGATAAAGCGACTTCTATGGCTATAAAGAGTTTTTACTTGTTGACAGAGAACCGTCTTTCGAACCAGGCACGGAGCTCATCGGCTATCAGCACATTGTCAGATAACTGTTCATCTATACGACGTCCATGGTATGCCAATTTTTTGTCTTCGATCACAACAACTCTGTCTGGGAAAACATCGAAACTCTTGTGGAAATCATTGTCCATATTATCAAGAACGATGCGGACTTTTGAGGCGTCCTTGATGTCTCTGGTAAAAGTCTCATGTTCACGATCAATTTCAACCAACATCCTGTGAAAGAGATAAGAAACGTGCATGCTTGAGAACTCTCCCTCAATTTATCGAGGGACCGTGCTTTTTTAAGTAAGCGAGATACATTGGCTCGTATTGCATAGAAATGTGTGAAAAAAAAACACTTTTGAATCCAAAAGTCACTGCCTTTATGGCGAACCCTTTAAGGTTATATTGTATCATTTCAATTATTCGTAGTGGTCAGACTCATAAAGTATACTTTAAAAATTGTCAGCGAAACAAACATTTACTATCACCGGGCCCAGTCCTGACATGCTGTCCTCGCGCATGACTGAAGCTAGCTGGAAAAAATTTTTGTTCTTCACCTGAAACATCTTCCATATGTAATCTTATTAAAACATTTCGCCTTGCTGGACAGAACGTGCACATGTGTACGTATTTGTTATCGTCGAAAACAATACCTTGCTCGGAGAATAAATCCAATGCAAAATAGCGCTTTACGTCATCTAGTTCAGACAATTGTAGAATAGGATAACTTTTAGATGCGATAAAGCCTCATACAACAGATCAGTCTTAAACTTTCAAGGTTGCCATTTGATGTAATTGTGATAGTAAAAAATTAGAGTTTAAAATTTAATCAATTTTGTGGCACGACAGAATTACTGCTGCAGGTATAAATATCGTTCTGATGTTAACATCTTGGTGGTGGGATCTTTTGAGCGTCCTTTCCAGAAGAGAATAATCAAATTGCGTCACCGCATCATCTTCGAAGAAGACAGAGAATGAGAAACATACGTATTTGT
This sequence comes from Ptychodera flava, assembly GCF_041260155.1. NCBI lineage: Eukaryota > Metazoa > Hemichordata > Enteropneusta > Ptychoderidae > Ptychodera > Ptychodera flava. The sequence goes on along the minus strand of NC_091938.1, from coordinate 14,977,890 downwards.
TGACTAATCCTTGTATTTTTGCAATGTTTTACATGGTGTGTATCTTACTCATAAATATTCATATCGACTGATCTGGACAAGAAAACAAGCAGCGATGTAGCATGATCCCGCATTGAATGCTACCGCGGATAAGCAGGAAATCTGCCGTAGCAAGTCAAAGCGATCGCAAAGTCTTGTCTGTATTGGTTATTAGTATTACTAAAGACTGTGCGACTACAACAGTGACGACTATTTAAGAGCATATTTCATACCGTGCAGTATATTTCCGTTTATTAAAGAGCCATCAGCTGTAACTGTTGATATTTTTCATTAATATTTTGCCTCGACAAAAATATATTTTCTTATTCTCCTTCCATCAGGCAGAAAGAGCCTCGGGGACAGGTATTCGAACTCTCAAACTTTTTTCAACATTCTTTTAGCTTTTATGAGTCTCATTTTTAGCTCACGTGTGTAAACACGTGGGCTAATGTCATAGCGATGTCTGTCTATCTGTCCGTGTGGGTGTGGGTGTGTGTGTGTGTGTGTGTTAGTGTGTGTCTGACTGTCTGTCTGTCTGTTTACACGATAACTCAAAAACGCCGGAACAGATTCTAGTCAGATTTGGTACACAGGTACCATATGCTACTTGCAAGAAATGATTAGATTTTCGTTAGTGTGGCTTGCATATTAATGAAGTTATGCAATATCGTTTTTTTTTTCCGTACAATGGTTTCCCAATGGAGACGGTAATGACAGTGTAGACATATATCAAGAAATACGGCACAAAATTTCATGAAACTTTTCACAGATGACAATCTCAGAGCATTATGATGATACTGTGAGTGTCATGTCAATAATCTTCTCATTTGCATATTTAATGAATTTTTGTTATTAGTGACATAACTCTGAAATTCCCGCACCAAACTTGATGATACTTGCAACAAATATTGATCTGATATATATCTGATCACACTTAGAAGCATTGGGCAGTGTCAAGTTAATAATTAGCTCATTTGCATATTTTATGAAGTTTTGTAATTAGTCATATAACTACGATATAACTGCACCAAATGTGATGAAATCTCCTGCAGATACTGATCCTACTGACATCTTACTGTAGTGTAAAACATTCAGTAGTGTGAAATGAATTAAGGGTTCATTTACATATTTAATGACCTTTGTAACTCCGAAATAAATGCATCAAATGTGATGAAAACTGCTGCATATACTGATCCGACAGAGATCTGTGTTGTAAAGCATTTAGTAGTGTAAAGTTAATTAAGGGTTCATTTGCATATTTAATAAACTTTGTTATTAGGTATATAATTCTGAAATTACGGCACCAAATTTTGTGCTACAGATATTGATTTGATAAATATTTAATTGTGCTATGAATCATTAAACAGTGCCAAGTTAATTTAGGGTTTATTTGTACATTTAATGGACTTTGTAATTAGTGACATTACTCTAAAATTTCAGCATTTAATTAAATAAAACGTGCTACAAATGTTGATCTGATGGATATTCAATTGTCCCATGAAGTATTGAGCAGTGTCAAGTTAATAAACAGCTCATTTGCATATTACATAAAGTTTTGTAATCAGTGATTAAACTCTGAGAGTACTGTGCGAAGTTGAAAAGAAACCTGCTACATATAGCGATAACACATATCTTATTGTTCTGTGAAGCGTACCACTAGTAATGAACCTATTGTAAAACACGTGAGCATATTCAGTTCATATCTGGTTAAAGTTATGTAATGAATAGAGTCTCCACGGCCTCAGTTCCCTCCCCCCCCCATCCCCAGAGATAACACAGGGGATAGTGAGTTTCAAATATACGTAAATATTGCGTATTTTGTTTCTCAAGTACGAATATTTGCATGCTGATCACCCAATTTTATTCTTGATCTTAGGAGAGAATGGTTGAAAGTTTGCGTAAGGAAAGTTTGAGCAAAAGTGTCAGCCTTTTATTTAGGAGGCGTGAACTACCATAAAGGGGGGTGGTCGTCGGAACTCTGCTCAAAGGTTGAGACAGAGATGGCTGCCATTTTTAATTTCAACTATCGGTAAATCGGGGGTAATTTGTTTCTCTCTTACCAAAACTTATTCTTGATTTTGCGAGACAATAATTGAAATACTCCCTGAGGAAAGTTTGAGCAAAAGTTTATGTCTTTCACGTTCCAGGCGCGTACTACCTTAATTGCAATATTGGCAACAATATGTTGGATATTACACCAATACTCGCTATAGGCGAGCGGCGAATCCACAAAAAGGGCCTTATTTTAGGAGTTTAATGTACCCACCTTACATACGGCCACATCATACATCATTTGAAAGCTTATTATCTCTCCTTTAAGAAAATTGACGATGTGGAGCTGCCAAGTAGGGCCATAACCTCCTAATTTGCATAATTAACAAAGGTACCCAATTTGCATAAATGCGATATAATATTTGAAATTTATTGTTAACTTCTCTAACGATACGTTTAAACTATCGAGTGATATATCATATGAAAGGTCTTTCCATGTAAAATACAAAATGGATATTCAAAGAGATATTGAAATTGATTATACTGAAATATTTTCATGTTTATATGGAAAACAATATTTTCCCGTATTGAATAACAATATTTTAAAAATTTGAACACATACAGCAACAACACACAGCCACACCATACGTCATTTGAAAGCTTATTATCTCTACTTCACGAAAATTGACAATTTGGAGCTACCAAATCGGGCCATAACCCCCTAATTTGCATAAAAAACACGCATACCCAATTTGCATAAATGTGATATAGTATTATAAATTTATAGTTAACTTTTCTAAACATACGTTTAAACTATCGAGTGATATATCAAATGAAAGGTAGTTACATGTAGAATACAAAATGAATATTCAAAGAGATATTGAAATGGATTTCACTGAAATATTTTCATATTTATATGGAAAAAATATTTCCCCTTTAGAATAACAATATTTTAAAAATGTTAACACATAGAGTCCTATCATACAGCCACATCATAAGTCATTTGAAAGCTTATTATCTCTACTTGAAGAAAATTGACAATGTGGAGCTATCAAGGAAGGCCGTACCCCTTTATGTCCATAAATTACACTGGTAAGCAATGTGCAGAAATGAGATATGAAATTAGAAAATTCATTGTTAACTATTCTAAACACACTTTTACACTATCGAGTGATATATGGTCTGTGGTGATGGTAATTGCATGTAAAACACAAAATTTATATCAAAAGTGATATTTGAATTAATTTACGGAAATATTTTCATATTTCTGTCGAAATAAATATTTCCTCTTTTTAATAATGGTATTTAAAAAAAATAATTTAAGTATCAATGCAACAAAAAGATCCACACGAAAGACACTAATTGTAGTTGTTGAAATGTAGCTCTGTAGCTGAAACAATGTGTCAGAGTAAGCTACAGTCAAAGTAATGGCATGATTTATGATCCAAATCATTCATGTCATTTCCAGTAAATCTAGTAATTGTAGGAATTCATCATCCTCTTCTTCACCAGCATTGTCATGAGTAAAAGGGTTGCCACAGTTATCGCTGCCTTGGCAGGAACAAAGGTCTGTGCAGGGAAGATTAATTCGACAGCAGACACAATTGGTGACATGTAATAGAGAAAGCAGCTCCGCAAATCGTTCATATCTTAGTTGTTTGAATTTTGTGTACGGTACATGTGTATATTGTAAGTGTATATTATGTTATGTTTGGCCGTTTTATGTATAGTGTTGATTTGCCATGGCGAGACGCAACCCTAATCTACGTGTTCTGCCCTATGGGATAGCATGACTAATGTGACACTGCGATATCCTTTGATGCTACCTTTCAAGAGTACTGAGTTGTCTTCATCAGTCCTTCATTTTCTTTTGGTGAAACATGTGCACTGATGAATGATTGTAGGTGTTACCAATCGAGTTGTTCCACTGAAAGTTCAGTTTGTTCAAGTACGGAAGCTGGGATGTCTACTGTTCAGGCTGTATTTGTGTAAGCTCATTTGAATCGGAGATCGGACTGTTGTAGGTTTTGTGAAGTTTGGCATCATCGTAACGCTTATATTACCGTTTCTTATGTATGTGATTAGGCTACGCTCACAAATAACGGTGAGAGGCAGAGGAATTCGGGTTGGAATCGAAAATTTTGGGAGATTGTAGAGGGGTACTTGGAGATTTTAATCAGCATATAGGGGACCTGAAAATGTTTTGGTTCCCTTTTATGATTTACGATTCCAAGGAAATTTGAAATTAATTTAATGAAAATTTAAAAACATTTAAATGTCATCCGATTGTCCAAAGTAAGTAATAATTTAACAAGATTTAGAATCGTTTGGTCGCATTTCATTACTTTTATCTCGAAAATATCTTGTATTCTCTATTGCCTTGTTGTTGCATGATTGTTCTAATGTATCGTTATGTTTCGCGTTTAACAAGGCCCTTGAATGTTGCCGTTTGGTTTCGTGAACCGCAATGTATCTGTTGTTTTGTGTGTGTTTTGCAGTCGAGAATGTTCTCTTTGACGCACCGATGACCTTTGTAGATAACGAGGTCTAACGATATGATTTTCTTGAGAAGATCTTCCGATAATTTGAAAGTACGGGGTATTTTTTCAATGTTTGATATGAATTCATTAGGCTTGTGTTGAATTCCAATGAAAACCATACATCGTCTCTAAATATCAGTCAGAGCGATATTTGTTCTGTGTGTTGCTGAATTATTCTCATTTTGTCTTGTGAAATGATGTCGGGAATTTCTGGTAAAACTGGAGATCTCGTACCGCACCCAAATACATGACGGAAAATTCACTGTTGACTTGAAAGTGTTGTTTTTCAAGATTATTTTCAGCATAGCTATCATGTATTTTGTTGTTGGTTGTTTGATTATGCAATCATTTGATGATCTTTCCTGATTTAATGCTCTGTCGACTGATTCCATTGGTTCATTGTGCGTTGTATTAGTGTACATTGAAACAATGTCTAGTGTTACCAATGTCGCATTGGCCGGAACTTTTATTGTCTCAATTTTCCGTGTAAAATCAGTCGTATCTTTGATGTATGTTGTTTATTTCTTCACGATTTATTTGAGAAAATAGTCAATGAATTTTGATCTGTGAAAGGTTGGACTGCATCATCCACTTATAATTGGGCGGCCGACGAACTTTCCTCGTGGGCGTCATTTTGTTCACTTGTATTTTTAGCATAAGGTACCAACTTGTAAGTGGTGCTAGTGTTTTACTCTCGACTAGAATAATCGCCATGGCTAATTTACACTTTATATAAAACAGCCAAACATAATATACACTGACAATATACACAATATCATACACAAAATGCAAACAACGAAGATATGAACGGTGTGTTGAGTTGCTTTTCCTTCATTATATGACAATAAATACGATAAATGAAATATGGTGCCTTCCGTCTACATATTCCACAGAACTGAACTGAAAATACAGATGTAACACAGATGTAGTAACCAATGATGTCGCCATCAAACAAGATTTCTAGAGAAATTGAAACAAAAAATGACATCAATAATACAAAAGGGTCATTCAACACACAGCTATTTATAACAAGATTGGAACTAATTTGGGATAATTGGATGGTGAAGTAATGTCGGTTTAATTTGCAAATTTAAGCTCATCTGCTTTTCTTTTTACTTGTAATGTTTTTAAGAGTAACTTGTTATATTTCAACACTCAACTATAGAGCACAAAACACGCTTTAGAAAATTTGCAAAATATGAAGACCCAATTATCGCAAAATAGTTCCAATTGGTTTTATGTATTCTTGTTGTTCAGCTATATGGGAATTAGACAGGAAAATGTTCCAGTTTTCGTATCCTTAATAAACAAAAAATCAATTGCAAAACAAATTCAGATATTTATCCCCAAAACTTTAGCATTATTCGTTATTAGTACACAATATTTTGAATATTATAAACTAGTCAAAACGTTTACGATTTAATTGAAAATATTCAATAAGAATATTTTGAATACACGTTTGGAGTTCATGATTCTATTCTACATGCAAATACCTATCACTTGATATATCACTTGATAGTTGAAAAGTAAGTTTAGAGTACTTTACAATTGATTTTTGTAATTTTATATTGTATTCATGAAAATTAGGTACCCGTTTGCATTATGCAAATTAAATCATTACAGCCCTATTTGTCAGCTGCATATCGTCTTTTTTCATGAGGCAAAGATAATAGGCTTTCAAATAACGTTTGATGTGGTTGTGTGTTAAAATTATAATAATATCGTTATTAAAAAGGGGAAAGTATATTGTTCTACATTAGTACGAAAAAATTTTAGTAAAATCATTTTAATATCTCTTTGGATATCCATTTTGAATTCTCCGTGCAAATACCTTTCATTTGATATATCACTCGATAGTTTAAAGTATGTTTATAGTAGTTAATAAATTTCTAATTTTATATCGCATTTATGAAAATAGGGTACCCATGTAAATTATGCAAATTAAGGGCCACGTCCGTACCTGACAGCTCCACATTGTCAATTTTCTTGAAGTAGAGATAGTAAGCTTTTAAATAACGTATGATGATGCTGTAAGATTTGGCTTTTTGTATTAATTTTTTTAAATATTGTTATTGAAAAGGGGAAAATATCTTTTCAATATAAATATGACAATATTTCAGTAAAATGAATTTAATTATATTTTTGGATGTCTTTTTAGTATTCTACATGCAAATACCTTTCATTTGATATATCACTCGATAGTTTAAAAGTATTTTTCGAGTAGTGAATAATAAATATCTAATATTAATCGCATTTATGCAAATGGGTACCCGTGGGACTTATGCAAATTAGGGGTTACGGCCGTACTTGACAACTAAATGTTGTCTATTTTCTTAAAGTAGAGATAGTAAGCTTTCAAATGATGTATAATGTGGCTGTATGATGTGGTTGAATGTGTTCAAATATTTAAGATATTGTTATTCAAAAGGGTTCAATATTTTTTTCAGTATTAATATGAAAATATTTCAGTAAAACCATTTTAAATATCTTTTTGGATATCAATTTTGTATTCTACATGCAAATACCTTTCATTTGGTATATCACTCGATAGTTTAAAAGTATGTTTAGAGTAGTTAACAATGAATTTCCTAATTTTATATCACATTTATGCAAATTTGGTACCTATGTGAATTATGCAAATTAGGGGGTTATGGCCCTACTTGGCAGCTCCACATCGTCAATTTTCTTGAAGTAGAGATAATAAGCTTTCAAATGATGTATGATGTGGCCGTATGTAAGGTGGGTACATTAAGTGTGAAAAATGGGTGTGTCTGCCGCTCGCCTACTATGCGGACGGGCCGAAACACAACACCTATACACGTGATTCCGGGAGCACAACACTGAACTTCATATACGAAAAAAGCTGCCGAAAAATACATCTAGGGTTATAGCCAATATAGCTTTTAACAAATGGATTTTCTAAATTGAACCTTACTTCGCTGCATCAATTCTGTCTTCTATTCCTTGGTGTTGCTTACATTTACTGTAATGTGGGCCAAGCTGGTTTTGTGAACCTTCCGGGTGAGCCTCAATCACATAGACCATGTATATGTCCACTCTATCTTTAAAGTCTTCATACAGTTTCTTCAGCAGACCACTAACAAGAATGGCCTAGGAGAAGAACGGACGGAAAATTTCATTCTTTGGCTCAGTGGGAAACCACTGAAAAGAAACTAAATGGGCGTGTTGAGAGTGGGGTTCGATTATAAGGAGATCAGTCACCCATAGGAGGGCAAACTTGTGAAGGTAAGGGAGCTGTGTGAAATGGGTGGTGGGGAGGGGTTTTAATTGGGAATAGGGTAAACTGGTGAGTGTAAGGAAAAAAAGATTCAAATTACAGTTGATCGGACGAACAGCCATCAGTTATCCTGCTTTCTGAATTTTTACATTGTTCAAAATAGAACAGCCCATATACTTGCTTGTGAAGGGCTCCAGGTTACCATTTCTAATAAATGACTCGTTGGAAGACCCTGATTGTTGCTTTTCCCTTAGCTTGACACCTCATACTCCAACGAGACGTTATGTGTAATGTTGTTGCAATTACATAAATGACTTAGAGGTGCTAATGGCCAACAGATCCGAGGGCTAACGAACCGGACTTTACAAAATATTACCAAACAGAAATCAAAGTGTGGAGATCATCATATAGTACAACAGTATGCAATGATTGAAAGGTCAAAAATGGCATTAGTGCAACATTGATCTTACCCTCATTCGAGGTCAGGACAAGGAGGAGGCGATAAAAGCCAATGGCTTATCCTCAGAACTGCTGAGGCTCAACAGAGGAATTTCTCTTTTTTCCATGTCGACTAGATAAACATCTTGAACTGGATCACCAACTTTGATGTTCATGTTTGCTAAAGGGATTCCTTTAGGCCTAATTTCAGACAGCACTTTCATAATCTATAAAGTAAACGATATTAATTATTTCGGATGTTGAAGTTGTACCAACCGTGGTTGGCAGTTTACATTTCTGTTTCAGAACGTAATTGGGTTGAGTTTTACCAAAAACACATAAGAAAATTATTCATATGTCTACATTTTAAGCAATTTCCATTTTAGACTTCAACATCCATTTGACGAAATCATAGCTTTTAAAGGATCAAATTATGATAATGAGAATATACGCTTTTATGTTTCTTGGTATAAGGTTTTAACATATGATAATGCTAGTGAGTCTATTTCAGGCCTTTCGTCGAAATATCGCTTCGCTCTATACTACGACGGTATCAAAAACAAGAGGTCGTTTTCTTCCCAATGCATTAACGAATACAGTCTGCTAAAATAACGGAAGGGGTGTATATGTCCCATTGTTTTATCTTTACCAACCTCATCATCATCAACGTAGACTTGACGTATACGTCTGATCACAATGGCAATGTTATCTGTTGTGTAGGATGCTCCTTCCTCGTCCAGTATATTCTTGATGAGCTTTGAACGTGTTTCGCTGAGTCTTGCCAAAATTTTGCTTGCGTCACCCTTTGTTGGGTCAGCTGCATCCATCATTTGTTTTTTGTAATGATCACTCTTGACTGCGGCCATGATCTTCCGCGCTATCCTGAGAGTCAAGTTTCTGTCCGTTAGAAAATCGCCCATGATTATTATACTGAAAAAGGAAAGGTCGTGAAATAGATCACATCACTGAGGCCCCCTAACTGTCACTCAATTTTGCAACATTTTTTGCAGGAAAGGAAACACAATGTACCAGCTGTAGGCGACATTATATTATTACGAATCGTCAAAGAGAGACTCTCCATAGTCATAAGTTAACTAATTATCGATAAGATTCGAAGTCACAACCTACGATACGTATCCAGGAAGCAAAGACAGCGATAAGAACCGTCTAGCTGATCTGAAGATCTCAATTTTAAATTTTGCGTACTTTAAATGAACCCCTGAAACAGTGGCCTTTGACACCTTTGTGACCAACATAACCTTATGGAAACGTTGTTGTAGAATCAAATCTATCATTATTCCGATTGCACATATAATTTTAACTTTACATTCTATTCATAAATTTGTTTATCATTTTACCATTGTTGTTGTTGATACACTTGTCGTTATTGTGCTTAGACATAAGCCTATTAATAATTAAAGTCGCATATAGGCAAATTTTGCTGCTTACAATCAATTATTTACCGCCAAGCCGTTTGGCCAAGGTATGGTGGCAAGTTTTCACTTAAGAAAATGTATGTTACTCGCTTAATGTAGATAATAATCCTTAATTACAATTTATATCTTGCAACTCTGAGAGAGTTTGTGAGCAAAACTGGAGAGAAAAGTATTGATGTGTGTACCAGTCTCTCGACATCGTGAATCTCTCATGGGTTTCACATTCAACTTATGGCGACCCTTTTTACAAACAGCACAAGGCAATCCACGCCAGGGAGCAAGGTTGGAAAACCTTGCATCTGTGAAAGGGTTTAGAGTCTCGCGTTTGTAGCATTTCCAGCACGTGGATTCCACACAAACGTTGCATACTGTGGTGTTGACAGTAATATTTTACAATAAAACTTCATATTATGGACAAATCGTGCCTTGTTAGTCAAACGTAGATGTCATACATCCAATAATGTTGCTTGTGACACTTTACGTTCACATTTTTGGCATATACTACTGTATGGCTCACTCAAATGAAACAAAAAACACATTAATTTACTAAAATGAAAACAGACTTTCCCCCTACGATTCATAAATTTAATCACACTGGTACAAGATATCATAAATTATACATTAAACTGGTTTGGCGCAGCCTCAGGTTTTCAGATGTTCTCTTTCCCAATGTGCCGCCACAATGCCACGATTCCACGGCTATTGCTTATTACAATACTCGGCCATGACGTGACGCTTACAGCTTCTATGCCCTTCGACTTTACATTTTATGTGAATTTCTGTAAAAATGTATATTATTGAAATATCTTTTGATGGCTCCCCTCCACAAGCATCAGGTAAATATCATTGACTCTCGACTTCTATTTGTAAAAAAAACAATTGAAGACCCCAGCTGTAAATACAAAACTTTGCATAATGGCCCTTGTGATTTGGTAAGTGCTTGATGGAAAGTTTCACTGAGAAAAGCCTGAACTAAAGTTAAAGTCTTTCTCTTGCTCAAATTTTTATCACTGAAACCATAAAACCAATCTCTTCCATCATCATCAAGAGTAAAAATCAAAGATTACTGTGTAAATTTGGAAGTTGGATTGGCGTGGTGTTGTCTCGCTAACCTTCACGCCCTAAGGGGAAAACCTACACGGTTGGTTAGCAAAGTTGTCGTTTCAAGCCCCTTTCAGAGTTGATGTACATAATAAGGCTCATGCATACAACTACCAAAACAGGTCACTTTTTTGCACCTTTATTATGCTAATTTTCCAGCGACAGGGAGCATCGGCACAACCTGGAATTTAGGTTCCCACACATCGGCCCACAGGCATTGGAGTCAATGCAAGCAAACTGTCACTAATGCAACCAGTAAGATTACCGGTTGCATCAGTGACGGTTTGCTTGCATTGAGTCAAATGCCTGTGCATCGGCCGGTAATACAAGCACAATGCACCATTCTTTGATTTATATATTGGAACTTGCGTGTGCTTGGTGTATCATTAACGGTTATAGTTTGAAAGTTAAAATGTGAAAGCATTGGTTTCGAACTAAAATACCCTTGTATTACCGTAAACTTGTGGGCGTGTTAGCTGTGGTATCGCAGCGGTGCTTCTGGCCGTTGTCGAAGGCGCTCGGGTCAAGGGTTAAGGCCACAGTATCGCCGCTGTAATATCACAGCTATGGGCGTGTATGATTAAAAGTACCGTGATGAACAGTGGCGTTGCAAATGTTAACAACTCAATGCTGTTAGCCTTGATGCTTTTTGCGCAAACTCATTTATCAAGGTGAATAACTATGAATACGCAGGCAGATTGCTAAGTGTGCCATGCAATTGGTTGAAGGTCATACATCCTGGGTTCAGGTCCTCGTCATTTAATGGTGGGAGACGATTCGCTAGGACACAGATCTGAGTCGCAGATTCAAAAAATCGGACCCTTTGAATAGAACTTTATATGGGCTCTGTTGAAAATTGAATTTTCTATTTTCACACAAAAATTAACCGATGACAACTTTACTTACTCGACGACCTTCAAAATGAGCCCATAGTAGTAGATCAGGAAGTACAAATATGTCCCTGGGACGCATTCTACCTTAAAAGAGGGTGACTAAAATGCCATTTTCCGTTTCTACTGTACCTTATGGAGTCGATGAATAGTCAGAACTCAACATTGAAACACACTGACACCTCAAAATATAAGAGCACGCCGATCGGGATAGACGGATAATCGATTCATGTTTACTTTATCGTGCATCAGGTAGGAGCATAGCTGGCTGCACACGTACGAGTGTGACCTGGTGCTGGCGCTGTCAAGGACAATAGGTTCACGTGGTTCCCATACATTGTTCCAAAAATCACGGTGCAGGGAGTGTTATTTGTTCATTACCACGATCCGTGAAAACAAGAAAATGGCATACGTTTCCAGAAAGCTGATCTATGATAAGATTGATATATCTATCGTACAATCAAAACTCACAAAATGTAAAGTTTTGGTATTTAGAAACGTTTAAAACGCTGATCCGTTTCTCACCCGTGGACCTGACCCCTTCTCCTCAAAATATCTAACTCTTCAGTTGTTTCTGCTGGCTGTGTAATTTGTTCTGTAGAATCCCAAAACAGTGTGCAAGTAATGGGTATCCATATCCTCCTTGCCTAGATTTTGTAATTTAGGGGTTGTTGGGGTCAATTTCCTCCCATATTTCTCAATGAAGGGTGTTTTTCTGTTCAAAAGTTCCAGATAAGCGATACTCATCCATCCCCGGAGTGCCATCGGCAGGGAGTGCGAGCACGGATTAGAAAGGCAGTGCGCATAGTGGAGCGCTGATGCTATGGCGTGGCACAAGAATCAATCAAGACAAAGTAACACCCCTCCCACCCACCCTCAAAAAATAGCCGAATATTTATTGTGGATGAACGCACAGGGGAAAATGTCTTTCGCAGTTCTGCTCGCAGATGTTCGACATTACTTTTTTAACATGAATATTCTGTAGGGGTAATTGCAGTGTTGTTAGCAGTTTGTAGAGCCATATTCTTACAGCAAGTTCTTAAGTTTATTCGTTTTTTATTGCATCAGTGGACTTTTGAAATTTAACAGTCTACGCCGAATTGACTTAATCCAAATCTGGCCGGGCCAAAGGAACCTGAATAGCATCAAAAATGACGATCATGAGAGCCTGACAGCATGCAAATTGTGAATTCCTGGCTACACTTTGCCTACCAGTGAAAAACTGAGCACGGTGACCTACCAACAAAATATATAAAGAGTACAAGACATTATGACCCACATGCTACTTATAAAAGTTTAACAAATTTGGCAATACCGGAAACCTAAAATATTCCGTCAAAGAAACGGTTAATCTCCGAAAGTTTGGGTGTAATAATGGCAAATTTAGTAAAAATAACACATAAATTTATTCACACATTTTTTCATTTATATCAGAATCTGCACTGTTCAAACTTTAACGTTTTCGTTATGTACGATAAGAATATGAAGATTTCGTACACTACATGAATTGAAATGAATAGTTTTACCTAGATTGATTTTATGGTTTGTCATCTTAAGTTTGTAGAAACAATCAAGCATGGTAACCCCGACCGTTTTCTTTTATTTTTGAGCACTCTGATTTTGTACGATAGTCAACAACACTGTTGTATGAACAACGATACACCTGTTGTCCTTTTCAGCCATTGTTTATTGTTAAACCGTCAAGAGTCCTGGTCTTCCATGTATTGTTCTTTGGCCTGATCTTGTGTAAAAGTATGTTTCACTGTAATGACGGTCATATGATTCAAACTCTTCCTCAACTACATCAGAATCAGAGCTGTCACTACCGGTATGAGTGACTGTGACACTGCAGTAGCAGGGCTGTATCAACTTTGATAATTTTGACAATGTTTTTGTTCAGTTTGTACAACTGCGTTCTTTTTCTTCTTCCTACAGTATGTTGAGCTGTCCATTATTCAGCTTGCCAACACAGCCTGTGTATGTGTACTTTGCATTTGTATCATTGACAAATGACTTTCAGTTTGGACTCTAATTCAATTATCACCGGCACCAATAGTTATGTCATATACAGGCTTTGACAACAATCTGAATACTATGTGTTCCAGCATGCTCTAGGGAAACAGCATGAAACTGTCTTCTATACATTGCATAGAAATATTGAAAACATTATCAAGAGTTGCAGCTTCTGCCCTGTTACAAGGTCTGCTTTGTGTTTATCTTACGTAAATTCATTGGCATTCACACATTTTTTTTTCGACAGAAAAGTCATGAAATGCAACAAAAAGATTGCAGATTTTTTTAATCATCAGCCTACTAAAACCAGACCTATTGGATAGCATAGAAATTAACGACAGTTATTCATTTTTCATTAAATTATCTACCCCCGGAATTCGTTGAACCTTACCAGTATTTGTAAATGCAACCTGACCTGGTCATTATTCGGGCTAAAGAACCGTTTGTCACCCCTCGCGGCTGTGTGTTACCACAAACACGTCGCTATACCTCTCGACCTACGGCCTCGGTAAATAGCGATGTTTCTAGTGACGTACCATGATGTATTTTATTATTTAACCATTCTCGATTTCACCTAGCGAAGATGAGTAAACAAAACACTATTGCGTGATATTGATACAGCAGCGGGCTCCCCTCGTGTCATATAAAATAGTTCAGGTGTAAAACGCAATCCAACGACTGACAGACATTTAACCCGGGACCCCGACCATGTCAACGTAAAGGAGAGACTGGTGGGCGCACAATTGCTTAATATATTATGGATGATTATAAATCATAAAAAGGAAAATATTTGCAAGTTGGAGATAGATCAGTGTTTCCGATACAGTAAAGGCAAGATTGACAACTTGTAAATATGCAAAAGCATGAACCTTTCACATGATGCTAATGCCACCATATATCAGGTAGAGATGTATTTTGGAGCACTGCGCATGCGCAGATTGACATTTGCATAAGCGACCCGTTCGACACGAACATGGATTTTTCTCAGGGCACTCGTCCCGCACCGGGTGCTTTCGGCTCTTGTGTAAAGGCGATGGAGACACATATTCGGGTCAAGCTTGGAAGCAGAAACAGTTTGGACTTTCAGTTAACGTCATGGCAACCAGCGAGGGTGGAAAGTTCGGATTTCCGGTAGATTTTATGCAATACTTTCAGCGGTCCTCTCAGAGTTTCCGCCATGTTCATGATGTTGTTTCTGTCAGAATATCCATGATTTCATTCAGCTATATTCAAATCCATCGTACAGTGTCTTTTTTGGCCGATTTTTTCATCCCACGTGAACAACACTGTCGATGAACAATTGGTGGACACAAAGGCCAGCATTTTATGGCCGTTGCGCCATGGGGGACATCGGGGGACACTCGACATTTTCTTACATGCATCGCGGCCTACTTCAATTTTGGGAAATTCCGACGTTTTAGCTTTGTAGACGTACCAAGAATATAACGATCTTATGCATGGCGACTTATAGAACAGCCCGCGAAGGAATCTTTAGTGAAAAAAATACAGCCTTCAACTGTCCACAGTTTCATCCCAGTGTTCAGCTGCGTCAAGTGGTAGCCCTGCGTACAATGGTGTGTGTTCCCAGCGCTACACGGCCTCCAAACCGTGTAACGCCAGGAACATACAGCGTTGTACGCAGGGCCGGCTACGTCAAGTGGCAGTATACGAATTGAATCAAGTCAGTGGGTACGTACCGCACTTTAGATGGGTTCAAACTTAAACTGAATTCGATGTTAAGGGAAGTGATAAGATACACCATTATAAATATTTAGGATTTTGATCCCATTTTAAAATAAATGTTGCATGTATCAGATACTGTAGAGTACAATAACAAATTGTGTTCTAGAGAGTCAAAGAATTTTGATGTTAGGGTTGCCAAGCATTTATAATAAGTTTTTGTCTTTGAGATGATATATGTATGGGGTCATATGGGTAAGTAACCTGGCCCTGTGATTAGTCAATTTGGTGATGCATCTTAAAGGTCTGCAGTTTGGGTATTTCTACAAGAGATACCTTGAATTTAGTCAGTATTGTTATTGCAGTAATTCTGTGTTGCTTTTCATGACTGAGGATCTGAATTAAAAAGACACTGAAAAGACACTAGTACTAAGTCATATTGCAGTATCTTTCTTATATTTCACAACACCATGAACATGTATAACAATATAAGTATTATAATTTTCAAATAAATACTCTTGCAGTAAATAAATGTTTCTCTGTCTTGTTTTTGTAGTACTTTATAGAGCTGCATGGACAGTCCTGTTGAGTAACTAACTATGAGTGATATGCTGCTGACATGTGTCTTTCATATTAACCTAAGAACAAATGCTTTCATTGCACTGTGCAAAAAATATAATGATGATAAAAAAATAAGAACAAAACCGAAAGAAAACCCTCAAACTAGGTTTTTGGAGGAAATAGTTTTCCCAAAAACAAGAGCAAAATCAAAACAACGTGAAAATCAGCCTATAAGCTTGACTAGACAAACGTTATAATGCACATGAAGCAAATTTTACTTAGGCAAATTTTATCATCCTGGTGTCGTACGTCTGACTAAAATTCCTCTTCAATTGGTTTCCTTCCGTTAGTCCGGATCCTCCCAACCTCATTATGGCGAGACTCCTTTGGCGTCGTTGGCGTGTAGCAAAAGACAGAGGGGAAGGGAAAGTAATATAGTTTTAGAAACTACGTCAGTTATGGAAGCCTAGCTTCCGAGGGTCATTGCGGAAGCTTAGGTTTTTGACGATCGCCTTTGACGTACCTCTGCAGACTAGAGTGCAGTCGTCCATCGGAGCATCAACGTACGTTCACCGTGGCGATGGCGGAAGAAGTTTCTACCTCCATGCAGCATCATATTTATAATTATAAGCCATACACAGCCCCATTGCAACATATTCGAAATGATCAACAACGACAGGCAGGGAGGGACAAACAGTCGACGGTACAATGGCGAAGTTTAACACCCAAAGAAATACAACTGCCGTGCATGCAAACATGAAATACAAGTCCGGGCAGCGGGCTGTGCATCGCAGGGTACCGGCGTTATGTGGTCTCAACGCCGGTAACACACAGCCCTGCCACGCAGGCCTTGCATCGTGCTCCCAAGAAGTTAAAAATGAAGTGTTGGTTCCACAAATTTATCATGGGATCACTGTAAAGAGGTATATATACTGTTGATTGCTGATCTATTGTAACTGTGGACCTGATTCGGCAAGTTTACCGTATACAGCAGAAGCTTCCGAAGGAGTGCACACGGTGTAGACAGTCAGGCAGAAAACCTAGGGCGATCCACGCTAGCTCTGACCTCTCACATTGAGGTACGATCAACTTTCTGCTCTACGCACGCGCAACAAAGGGTCAACGGGTCAAAACGTTACTGCGAGTGCGCATAATACATCTCTAAATTAAGAGAGAACACGAACTGTATATCCTAGGGTCAACGGTGCAACTCTG
Organism: Ptychodera flava; assembly: GCF_041260155.1. Lineage (NCBI taxonomy): Eukaryota > Metazoa > Hemichordata > Enteropneusta > Ptychoderidae > Ptychodera > Ptychodera flava. Next base: position 14,960,768 of record NC_091938.1, on the reverse strand, counting down.
TCAGCAAGCCTGAGCATGCAGCTTAAATGTCAAATGTAAGGTCTTCCCAGAAGAAAGAGGCCTTGGTGGCTAACCAATGGTTTATGCAAAACTCGGTATAACGTAGAATGGTTTTTAAAATTACCTGTTTGGACTGAATGTTAACGGCAGCACAAGAGTACCAGCTGTAGGAAAAGAATTTACCTGAGCAGTTGCCATAAAGTAATTGTCAGAGTGGGATAATTCTTCACTCTCGCATACTTGATACTCTTTCTCTTTCATCTCTTTCATTATTCAGAAATTCAACTTATTCTGCAGAATCGAATCCCAGATTTAATTTCCACATCAAGACAGATGCCAAAACAACAAGCAATGTAACATATTAGGCGATATTATGTTCTAGTTCTGTCGTGAATCCTTGCCAAATGAACTCAGTACGGTCATCTCTCTGGGCATACTAAATTATGGTACAATTACTCGTCCAACACCCTATTCAGTTGTTTGCGTCGATCGTCGGGTTCCCTTTGTTATTAGTGACACTCCCACAGCCGTTATGGCTAAAAAGGGCAGACATTTCTATTACCATCTAAATACAACGACCATGCAACTTAATAGACAGGGTGAAGATTTTTGAAAAACATTGACAGAATTGACAATTTATATAATGCTTATAATGCCCCATAAAATTCTCATGATAGAACCATTGTCACCCTGCCTCTCAGGGGAGATGTGTCAATAATGTTATAGGAGATATTCAATCAGTTGCATAAGAGTAAATGTGAAATATAGATTAACAAATACACGCTCATGCCAGCTAGATACATATTCATTCTAGAGAAATAATGAGTGTAAAAACATTTTAAACATTATTGTTTATAACAGTGTCACACATTGTAAAGCAATAATAAGTGCGAGATTAATAATAGTTCAAACAAAGTATCCTACCTACCGACATACCTACTGAGCAAATAAGTCAGCATCCAAAGCAAATTATCTTAAGAGGAAACATAGATAGCAAATCAGTTTGAAAACCATGAAAACAAACATCGATTCAAGAACTTGTTTTAAGAAAATGGCTCTACAAAATGTTGACGAAAGTTCTATAACCACTAAAGCACATTTATGCGTGCGTAATAAAAATATAGCTTTAAACATCTGCACGAAGAACTGTGTAATGGGTATTTATTTTTTCGTTGACTACAAACCTAAAAATGTTGGCAAATGTTGGCGATGGTAGACTTGAATATTTTTGGTCATATAGATAGGAATTTTACATTTTTAGGTATTGATGGGGACTGAAAAATAGGATTTCAATCGCCATTCCAAAAGCGCCTTTCTCCGCCCCAGTTTTATGAACGCAGCCTACATAATACCAGCACTTTAAATGATCATCGTTGCATTTTAAATTAGACCCATTGGATAGCAAAGAAATGTTATTCATTTTTCATTAATTACCTACCCGGGAATTTGTTCATCCCATACCAGTATTTGTAAATGCAGCCTGACCTGGTCTTTATTCAACATCTTTCTTGGCATCAATGTAGAACGTATCTTACTAGTAAAATTGCTCTACAAAATGTTCACGACAATTCAATAACCACTAGTACAAAATATTTAGGCATACGTCATCTGCACGCAGGAGTGTGCAATACGTATTTATTTATTTATTTATTTGTTTATTGTGCGCGTACAACTGTATAAATATTTGGCCATTGTTGACGAGTGGAAGTTTAACACTGTTGATCATGTAGAGGGATGATCTGAAATATTTCATGATATTGAGGGGGTCTAAAAAATTTCAATCGCGATTCCTCCATGGTTCCCGCCAAAGTATTTGTGAATGCAGCCTTAATAGTACCAGCACTTTAAAAGATCGTCATTTGCAATTGATATTTGGCTTTGTGTACATCTATGACCTAATTACATATGTTGTGTGAATTCAAAACTAGTTTAGCCAGCACCATTGACGGTTAAAGGTCCATTCTACCGGTGAACCGCAAATTTGATCTATTAGGGTTTATTCCCATCAGGAACCATAAAGGAAAAATTCCAATTTCGAATATTCTCATATCTCATTCATATACATCGACAGACAATGCCTGTGTCCGAAAACCTGTCAAAATATTAATTATGCGTCGAGAAACATTTTGTAGTTATGAATCAGAAATACCTTTCACAAGTACTGGTAAAATTTATCGTTCTAGTGAATGTGTTGTGCAGTACCACATTAATTAAAATGGTGATGAAGAAACACTGGAACCATATTGTTGTCCCCTGTCATTCAAACTATAGAGTACGTCCATGAGTAGAACGTGTGCGACAGACAGTCTATCAGTCAGACAGACAGCGCCCACCTCTCGCTGAATCGGGCAACACACTCTGCACACTTGTTCATCACAGTTGCAGTAGACTGGTGGCCGCACAAATGAACAAATGAAAGACTCAACGACTAACAAAATACCAAACGCTTAATATATCATGGATGGTTAAAAGTTTAACCTACGGCACCAACTCACCTAGCGGAGATGAGTAAACAAAACACCCATTGCGTCATGTTGATTGAGCAGATATTCAACCTGGAAGCCTAACCATGTCAGCGTAAAGGATAGACTGGTAGCCGTACAAATGAACAAATGAAAGATTCAACGACTAACAAAATAACAAACGCTTAATATATCATGGATGGTTAAAAATCATAAAAAGGAACATATTTGCAAGTTGCAGATAGATCAGTTTTTCCTGTACGCATGGTTTAAGACACTTGGTATGGCCTTGGCCTTATAGAGATTTAAAATTGGCTGCTTGAGCCAAATGTTTACAACAGCACATGTGTACATGTACCGGGGAATCTATCTGTAGGAAAGAATTTACTGAAGTGGTTGTGATAAAGTGTAGATCGGTATTCTCTGAGTGCGATAGTTCTTGACTCTCTCTTCATTTACACTCTTTCTCCTTCATTGTTCAGACGCCTGGATTCATCTTAGGGACTGGTCAGTTTCTTCGGCCTGGGGGGGGGGGGGGGGGGGGGGCCGGTGGATTATTTTTTGCCGACGTCAAAAAGTGGCTGAACCCCCCCCCCCATTCCCAATTTTGAAAACAGGGTGACCCCCCTATTCCCAATTTCGAAACAGGGTGACCCCCCCCCGCGCGCGCGCGACATAAGTAAAGCAAAAGGTGGACATAAATTATATATATATATATATATATATATATATATATATATATATATATATATATATATATATATATATATATATACGTATATATATTATATTTTACATTTTATATATATTTATATTTGAAATAGTCATTCTATGTTTTAATGAAATTGTTGACATGTCAGTTGTAAGATAGGAATTTCAAAGTGTCAATCTTAAAGTTTGAATACAGTACATTTTGAATGAGCTGTGAATGTATTTCACACTTTCTATGCTTAACCAGATGTCCTGAACTGTTGTACAGAAATGGATGTCAATCATTAATATCAAAGAGGAAAAACAGTGAATCAAAAACTTTGATGGGTGTTAAGACTTGCCAACTCCTGAGGAGCCATAGAGAGCTTTTTTAGCCAAATCTGATGTGTACAGTGTCTGAGAGGACCTTTCTTGTAACATTGAAACCATAAAAGCACAGCTAATAATGACAAAAACTGCCCTTTTTAACTGTTACTTTGTTCATAAAAAAGCATCTTTCTACAGAAAAAATGAGACACAAGGAAAATAATTCCATCAATAAGAAGGAAAGATATCTTGTCATTTTTTCTATCTCTAAAATAAGTCATTGTATCAAATATGTATTGTGAAATATTTGTGCATGTTACAGTTGCTTTCTCATACTGAATTCTCATAGAGAGAACAGAAAAGTATCAGGAATTTGTCATCCTTTTCATATGAAATGCAGATTTCATAATGGTACACTTTCACTTAGCAAACATCAAGATATCTGTAACATAAATCTCTGATTTATTAAAGTATGGCGCCCGAAGGGCGCGCCGAAAAATATGAAACATTCTGATATCTGTGATATATATGCCTTGTATATTAAAGTCATGCACCTGAAGGGCATGCTGAAAAATGTCTGATATATTAAAATAATGAGCTTGAAGGGCACGCTGAAAAATATTGAACATACAGATATCTCTGATATATGTATGTTTGATATGTTAAAGTTGGGCGTGCTGAAAAATATGACTGATTATTAAAGTTATGCGCCGAAGGGCGCGCCGAAAAATACAACTGAATGATGAAATTTGTGGCTGACACTAGCATTTTAGGCAATGATGAGCCTGTGTCAAAATTCAAAAACACACTGACCCCCCTATTGGGCATTTCAAAAACATGGTGACCCCCCCCCCTATCACCAAAGTCAAAAACAGGGTGACCCCCCCCCCCATGAATCCACCGCCCCCCTCCAGGCTGAAGAAACTGACCAGTCCCTTATTCTGCAGAACCGAATCCAAGATAACCTGGCACGCCACGACCGATGTCAAAAAAGCAGTATGACCTTTTAGCCAGTGTTATCTTCCAGTTTTGTCGTAAAGGTGTTCTAACGATCAAGAAGTTCAAAATAACAATGGGATGACTCCTTGCGACTGCGACGAAAGTTGACATAAGATGCAACGTGTAATGTCAGCGCCCACCTCTCGCTGAATCGGGCAACACACTCTGCACACTTGTTCATCACAGTTGCAGTCATCCCACGTCTGGATTATTTTAACAATTAACGTCAAAATTACCCATCAAAAATAGATCCTGTAACCCCGCTTCTTCATAAGAAAGTGTAAGCTTACGTTTGGAGCGAGTTGCATTTGGTTTTCTTATGACATTTGCATCACGTTTGAATACGGTCCATATGACAACAACAAGAAGAAGACAAATATAACAGTAACAACAATACAAACAGCAACAACCAGATCTCTGGGTCACCCATGGAAGGACGTCATATGAAGTTCATAGAACAACTATCAACATAGATGATCTATATCTCCTTGAATGCAGTTTGTTCCTCATAGATGACAGTCATTTGGTTATTCAACAAAGTTCTGGGTGTATTTTTGGTGAGGAACTTCTGTATCGCTTCCAGACAGTTGTCCTATAATGACTGTTTACACTGCAAAGACAGACGTCAGCAAGAAGTTATACATATCATCAACTGAAATCAATAACAATGTTGTGTGTTGCAGAATTAACAGGTATCCGCAAAGTTATACAAAGCATTTTAATTTCTCTAATCGGGGCGACCACTGGCAAATTAAATCCATTTTTGTAGACCGAATGAACGTTTTCAATATGCCCCATGATATCCATCTTAAGGCATGAAATTAAAAAATATTTTCAATGAATAAAGACATAGGCAATCTCAACCAGACACATTAACATAACTTTAGATCATCTATTATGATAACTATTGTCAAGGTAAAATCGAACCTTTGGCAACCTATGGAAGACAATCACCAAAAGATCCACTGCAAAAGTGAGAAATCAGAAAATCATCATTGGTTGGTTTATACTAACACAGAATTAAAAAAACTGTTTGAAAGATCTCATATATACTTGACTACAGCGTGTGCACAAATATCTAATGGAAAACGTCAACGAAATGAAAACACACTTTCGGTGGCAATGTTTAAAAGACTTTTAATGATACCTCTCATATCAGTCATGATAAGTGTACTTCACTTACTAACATGACATCATCATATCAATTAACCTGCCCTTGAGTGGATTACCCTCTTTTAATGTGATCATTTTGAAAACGACTTGTTTCATGCTTATTTTGATACATCAATTCAATAATGAAGATCAATAGATTTCACTTTGATTGTGTCAACCAAATCGTGTTGCAATCCAATTCCGCAGCTCTTGGGTCATCAGCATACCTTGAACTGACTGCTCTTCAATAGTGTTGCCAAGGTATGATAGTTTCCCCTCTTCAATCACGACAACTCTATCTGGCATTGCGGCAAACGCTCTATAGAAGAAATTATCCATACTGTCCAATACCATGCGTACCTTGGTGTCGTCTTTCATGTCGCTGGTAAAGGTTTCATTTTCACTATCCATTTTGATCAGAATCCTGAAAAAGATTTAAACTAACATCACTTAATCTGTGATTCCTACACTGACAAAGTATCAAACACTGTTTTATATGGCTCATGATCTTCACATTCGTAGGAGAGGGAGACGATCGAGGTCATTACTGACAATAATTCTGATTCAGGTGCCAACCTTTAACATTTTAACAGCTCATCACGTACCCTTGCCCAACAAGCCCTTCATTTTACTTCTACATATACACTCATTTGTTTCTGCATATTAGTATATTTGCTTTGCAAATTTCTGTAATTAACAAGCAATTTTTATTTATTTATTGATTTGTTTATTTGTTTGTTTGTTTATTTATTTTAATTGTTTGTTTGTTTGTTTGTTTGTTTGTTTGTTTGCTTGTTTAATCGGAAATCCTACGGGATCAAGTACTATTTACAGGTTACTCAAAAGCTCAAACGAAAACGGTCAAAAAACACTGAACAGGCCAGCACCAGACAAAAAGTATTTACAAAACTAAAATCAAGTGTAGGTTAAACACAGACAATAAAAACAAAGCAAACAAATAAACAAGAATAGCCATCAAAATATAACATGTCTAACTTGAGACTTAAATGAATCACTAAAAATATCAATATTATGATTATTACCAACCAATTAAAGATCCATTAGCCGTAACTTTGGTCATTTTTTGTTTCTGTGTATCATCTGCAGTTTCTGGTTTGAATCCCTGAACCATGGAGAAATTCCTAAAATTTAGCTCATAAATATACCTTTTGCGTACAATCTGCATTGTTACTCTTTAAATTTTGTATTCAGGTCCGGACTAGAATACATTTATCAACGATCACAATCATCATTTCACATATACAGGCTGTGTTGGCAAACAAGACACAGGGCACTGGTCATGATGATCGGAATATAGTAAAATTCTGTAGTTGATACATTGAAACAGAGTAGTGAAAAATTAGTTAACAGTTACAGTTTATGTCCCTTTAATTAAAATAGCTCATACATCGGTTGAGAGAGAAACTTTAAAAACATTGATACGGCTACGGTGTGGTCTTAATGTAGAGCAGGTGCGCAAAATTTCGCCAGGTGTATTAAAGCATAGCTTTGATAAAACATCCGGTAAATTATAAAATCCAGTTGGGGCTTCATACTGGTCAGCATGATATGAAATGTGAGTTCTGAAACACAAATATTTTATGAATTTACGTTGAAATTTTCAAGTTATTCCAAATCTAATTTTGCCAAGGATTCCAGACAACAGAACCACACTCGAGACAGCCCCGTACAAGAAATTATAAAGAGACTTAAAGGTTTGAACCTGAGTAAAATTTTGAGAGTTTCGTTTTATAAGACCCAACATTCTAAAAGATTTACTTACAATAAAAGAAATATGATCTGTAAAACTTAAGTTTGAGATTAAAATAAATCCCGAATCTTTATCTTTTTGCTGTCTATTAAGAATGGTTTCTAACAGGCAATAGTAAAAATCAATTATAACCATCTTTTTCCTAAAATACATCACACAACACTTTTTGACATTGAAATCGAGTTTCCAAGATCGACACCAAATGGCGACTCTATTAACATCTTCTTGAAGTTTTAAACAATCTGAAATAGTTTTATAGGTCTAAAGATTTTAGCATCGTCTGCATATACGAAACATTGTGAATCTATACAAACAGCTGGTAAATCATTTACATGAATACTGAATAACAGTGGGTCAAGTAGTGACCCCTTGGGTACACCCGATGATACTGGGCCCCACTCAGAAAAGCGATTGTCAATAACTGCTCTTTATTGACGGTTACTTTAATATGATTTTAACAACTGTAGAACTTGACCAGAAAAATTTTGTGAACGTATTTATCTCGCTCTTTCACTTGCCAATTTTTTTAAAGGTTTAATTTGCCAATACTTTAAAAGGTTTGGGCCAATCATAGTGTTCGTATGTTTGTCATCCCTGTTCTCTGTGCCTTACGTCATCTTTGGACCTCTTACATATGTTGACAGAAGTACTGCAATGTACATTGTAAGTTTTGACCTGATACGTTGCTGACGTACGCACGTACTTATGAACATATACATACAATTATTTATACATGCATACATACATACATACATACATACATGCGAACGTACGTATGCACGTACATGCTTGCATGGGTGCGTAAGTACATACATATGTACAAACAGACATATATACATACGTACATACATACATACATACATACATACATACATACATACATACATACATACATACATACATTAAAATTTTGTAAATGCACATAGAAGGGAAAATTCATATATTTTAACACTTCCAAAACTTAAAGCATGAAAACTTACTTTGCTGCATTGATCCTGTCTTCCAATACTTTGTGCTGTTTTAGAAAGGGGTAGCGTGATCCCAACTCTTGAGTTTCGCCATCTGCATGGGCTTCCATAAGGTATACCATGTAGATGTCGACTTTGCAGTCTTTGCAGTCTTCATAAAGTTTCTTCAGAAAGCCAGTGTGAACAATGGCCTACAAAAAAGGAGCTTGATTTTACAACGATTCTGGTGTTACATTATCTTAATAAGGTTTCGTAAAATTCGGAAAATTTGTTGCTAAAAATATCGATAACATTTTTCAGGATATGTTATCACAGTACGGTCCATGACATATAAAACAGGTCCAAAGAAGCTTGCTACGTTTAAAACACCCTTCATGTATTTTTGGTTTCGCTCATTTAGTTTTTGCTTAGTCATTTAACATTAAATATTGAGTACAAAAATAAAATACTGTAAAATAATGTTATTATGGTAAATTTGCTTGACTTATTGGTAGATGTACCCATCCTTGAATATACCTTAATTCTTTTCTTCTAATATTAGAATTTTGGCTGTGATAACTCAGCAAAAATCAGCGAAACCAAAAATACATGACCGGGTATTTTAATAACATGACTATCAAAATTGACGACATCAGGCTAAATGAGTTAATTCCATCGTTTTAGAATACACTTTACATTTCTGAGTCAATTTATAACATATTTATATTTGAAAGCTTCCATGGCCACTGTGCTAGGTGAGTTGGTTCACTTGGTTGCGAGGTCACATGCGAAAGAATTTTTACTGAATTTATTCACAGAAGGATAGCTGTGGTGATGGACATGATTGTCTCTTAGATAGCATACCTGTAGATCGGTTACCAATATATACACTCCTTTGACCGACTAATTACATAAATACTCATTTAGGTTATCGCGTTTTTAGAGAGGGGGATATAGCAACCCTTTTTCCTTTGACTGCTTTGATGGGTCAGAAGGTACCATAGATTGCGAATTCGAATTCCATACAACATTTACTGAGCCTGATGTGTTGCCTTAACCGAAACCACTTCCTAATCTGTAAATTCGATAAGTGTCCTTTGAGATCAATGAGAGGTTCTCTTACCCTCATTGGAGGTCAGGATAAGGAAGAGGCTATGAACACCAACGGTTTATCCGTAGAAGTGCTGAGACTAAGCATTGGGGCGGTTTGTCTTGTTTCCATGTCAACCAGAGAGATGTTTGGTACAAGACTTCAGATTTCGATGCTTTTCCCATGATCGCTCTCAACATTAATGGTGTGCAATAGCAATTTCGTAATTTGAAGACAAAGAAAAGAAAATATTAAAACGTTGTATTGAGAACCTGTATACCACTTCTCGCTTATATATCTTTCACTTTGAACGAGGTATATGATGTAATTGTTATGTTTTTAGGCAGTGCAAACCCCCGGTGCGGAACTCCTTTCTTTTAGAATTTTAATAACAATGTAATGGTACTTTACCCTTCACGAATGACAAGTCACTGCAAGAACAATAAATTACAAGAACTTTCTACTACATATATGAAATAAAGCACAGCAGCTGCTGGTTAGTTGTTCTGATGTGATGAGTTTTTACTTGTTCTATTCCTAAGTATCGTTGACACAACATGAAATGTATCTGTGATTAATTGGGATAGCTTTAAAGGACAATAAGCCGTATCTGGCATCGAAACCTCTTGCAAAGCTGCATGGATAGATACAAGTAAATAAGAGAAGCGTCTTCATGTTGGAATATCAACCATATCAACACACCTCCTCGTCGCCAGAGTAGTGTCTGAGGATTTCTCTATTGACCATGGTGGCGCTACGGTCTGTGTATGTGATGACGAATTCGTCTAATACACTCTGGGTATGTCTTGAGCGAACACGTTGGGATTTCAACATAATTGATGAAAAATCTTCAGCGGTTGGGTCGACTAATTCAATGTATTCCCTTTTGAAATCTTCACTTTCAAATACTTAAGATATTCTACGTGCAATCTTCAGAGTGACTTCTGTATCTTTGAGAAAATCCTCCATCGCTAATAAAAGAAACGCAGTATATGATACGTGGAAAGTATGTACATTTTCACAATATTTCACGCTGGCGTACCTTTACAATCTCCAGTTAAAGAGGTCAACAATTCCAATGAAAATGAAACCTCGGATCTTATAAATTTCAATGAAATGTTATCAGAGTAAGCAGATGTTCTATACATATATACAAATACAAATACAAATACAAATAAAGAAACATTACTGATTCAGACATATATGAGACATAATCTATTATGCATAGCCATCACATGACCGAAAGTGCATTTTTATAAATTTTGTTCACAGACTGTAACCCTTATAATTTAAATAATGTTCGGTTTTTCCAATTATGTTTAAAGAAAGGACAATTTGTAAATTTCTCTGCAGAATCCCCTTTTTTGAGTACAAATTTGCGTTTTCCGTTTGAATAAAATGAATATCAACAAAGCACAGCCCGCAAAGTGTAGGGAAAGTACATAAAGGTGTATCCAGGGGAAACCAAGATTGTGTTTCAAAGTAAGCCTGAATGTCAATCGAGCGTAGCACAAGTGACACGCATATGTTTACGAAAGAAACGCGTGAGATGTGTTATTAAGCAATTTACAGCATACCAGCGTCAAGAATATTTTCAAAAATTGAGTAAATGTTAAATTCTGGGCGTAATTGTCTATTCAGAAGAGTCAACAAGACTCTGGATGTATACGAAGATCGGAAACAAGAAAAACAACAGAGAGTGAAACGTTTTGTGTTCTTTGTATGAAGCTAAAATTACATTCTGCTTATCGTCGAGCTGAAGGGTCAACAATCCTAAGACAGTAAATGAACTTACTTCTGATTTTAAGCTGGTGAGGGATGCTTTAAATGAAAAATGAATGGGATTTTTCTTTTCCTCGGAATAATATCCACTTCTTCGGTTGTCATCCTTGTGCAAGTTTTCATATGCGTAGTTAATTGAACAGATATCGAAACATCAAACAAATGTTTACTTTCATTGACCAAACTTTGGCAGAAACTTCTGAAGAAAATTTTGAAGCCATAAACTATCTTGGAGAAATAACAAATGTGTTTTTCATTTCCCCCTCAATGTATTGCCATATTACGTCATACAAACAAATAAATTAAACTCTGAACTGCACAACTAAATTTTCATGATACTAAAGGCATCATGTCCCTTTAAACTGTATCGAGTGAACGACGTAAAGCAGCTATATATGATAAGAAAATTAAATATGTCTGTAATATGTACAAACTGTTGAAGACCTCTTACCTATAAGCGCTAGTAAAGACCCGTGGAAGGTTCGGTAAAACTTAAACCAAGCAGATACGCAGACAAGTGTCTGGCAAGTGTCAGCTTGAAGAATTCAGTGTACTTATACCCTTTATATCTTTTGTTAAGTTAGAAAAATTTGAATAATTACGAGGGAGGCCAATCGTCTTAACGGATTAAAATAATTAAAGTATATTAAAGTATACTAAGTCTTTTCATCTCTGGTTCTCTCGACCTGAATTTTTCTAGACACATGAATGCGATCAAATGAAAATAGAGCAGATAAATAATATCATTACCTGAAAAGGTCACCGAGAAGATAAAGCTGCCGTGCCATATCGCCAGGAATGGCTCCTCGACTTGACATGATGCCCGATTGTGTTGATCATGTGTTGATCATGTTATCTGTTATACCTGAGCACACTACAACTACTGATTGTATTCAATATAAACAGTCGTTGCTGCATCATAATTCCAAAACAAGGCGCATTATTTCAACATGGGTCTAAATAAATAGTATGCCAAACAATTAGGCAGACCAACGACCAAACAACTTCAAATACGTAATATTAAAAACAAAGACAAAACCATCACAAGATCGCATCAGGCAGAGGCTTCGAATTCGCTTGGCCCAGACGATGACATCTTCTGTACTAACTTATTTTACAGTGTAAGGTAGATGAACGACTAGCATGCATGTAAATACACTGTCTAAATACGGACATAGTCCCGTCAGTAACGTCTTACTACCATGGCGTTTTCCTTTTTGCACATAAATATGAATTCCAAAAAAGAAGGGAATTCAACATTATAAGCTTAGTTGACTGGCTAGTAAAGTTGCTTAGATTAGAAGGTTTGAAAGCTTTGAAAATATTTTAGACTCCAGGTGGCTAGCCGAGCCCTTTAAAAGATAGAGAAGCCGACAAACAGAAATATCATTAAAATACAATTAAATAAAAAGTAAATGGAAGTGTGAATATCCTATTGTCCACTTTGATAGTGTAGTCAATACCCTTTGTGTCCCAGTAACCTAGTTTAGGGCTCAGTCTCACTCGCACGACGAAGCGGCGATTTTTAAATTCCGGACAAGTACTGAGCCCTTCCAAACAATGAATTTTCTATACAAAAACTAGGCTCGCTACCTCGTTAAGTATTTCTTTTCTTAAAGCCTATATATTGACGAATTATGTACCGCACGAAAGTACATGTATAGAGTAGTCCAAGTTCTTTTGCCCTGTATTAATTGTGGCGACGCTGCAATAGTTGAGACCGACTTCACACGTTAATTAGATTCACACTCGAAGCCTTTCAAACGAAGGAAAGAATGAACAGTAGAAACCGCATGATCATCGCAAAAACCGGCCCATAGAATTTTGGTGGTATATTGTGCGAAATTAAATTGTGATATGCTCTTTAACAATGAAATTCGATGAAAAGGAATACCAATTAATAACATTTTACAGTTATTGAAAAATTTCGTCTGCTGTAGATGAACCAGTGGAAATGTATTTTTACTCTGCAATTTCAGTATACAAATCTTGCCTTCATTAACCAAAATAAATTAAACGGGCGAAACCCAAATAAAGATAACGGCTATCATATCCTATTCTTCTGTTATCTATGAGCCACATAAGTTCATACAGTTTTGAGTGCGACCTCCTCTGGAGATAAGAGGTATCAGCTAACAGAAAATATCGTGGTAAGTATATCATGTCAGAAGTGTTCGACGTTTGTACTTTTTTGATCGTACCATTCGTGTCCCAATAAACTAATTCAAGGATCAGTCCTATTTGCAGAACCCAGTGGCTGTTTAACCTTAGTTAAGTAAGTTGTTCACTTATCTAAGTAAAACCTCTTCTTTATTTTTTGCTTAAACGGCAAAGTGATACGATTTGTAAGCTGGCGGTCCCGGTTCCTTTTGCTATTCATTAATTAAAGCGATGGTGCATTTTCGAGATCAACATAAGCTTTCTGATACTTTTATCAAATTAAAACCCTAAGCCCGCTTTAGAGGCTAAACAAAGAAGTTAATGTGATAACCACTCAGCATTATCCGACGCCTGTATCGCTTTTGCATATTTCATTTCCATTATATGCCTTGGCGGCTAAGTTCGATTTAAACTGAACCCACATCAAAATACAATCTAACAGGTTAATCAAATGTAGTTTTACAATAGCAGATGAAGCAGGACCCACAAGTTTGTTTTATTTCGACCATTCTTTCCTGAATTCTACACGAATGTTTTGGAATGCCTGGTACAAGGCAAGTTGTAAACTTCCAAGCCAAATAAAATGTGCAAATCAAATGGTGTCGCAAATTTAATTTCTGTTTTAAGTCACTTAATAATTGTAAATATGGAATATGGCAGGGTGAACAATTTGTCCCCTTGGATAAAATTACTTGTAAAATCCTTTATAAGAGCATGTTATCGAACTTTACATATGTCAACAAACTAGGAAAATGGTACTTATCATTTAATGTAACCAACGAGACAGCAGACTACACTGACTCGATTTGGAAGCATATTTATACAATCACAAAGGAGACTAAATTAAGAGAATTACAATGGAAGTTGTTACACAGAGTTTTGCCATGTGGAAAATATTTATTTTACTGGAAAAAAGTGAACTCAATGGACTGTGAACTTTGTGATGTTCCTGATTCATTTGAACATCGGTTTTTGCATTGTTCATTTTCCAAGGTTCTTTGGAACAAAATCATGGCATTATTGGGCGATGTGTAGGTATACAATTCAATTTAAAAACAGTGATGTCTTTTTCAATTGCAACACTAGCCACACATTTTCGGAAACAGAAGAAATATTGTACATTTATTACTTTTGATTGGAAAGTGGAGTATCCATAAATACTGGTTGGGAGACAAGAAAATGCCGATATGTGTTTTGCTAAAACACGAGTTTACTTTAAGGTATAACTAGACAATATAATTTATAACAGAAGGGACATATGAAGCTTTTTTGAAAAGATCATATCGTGCATGTAACTTAATTGGTTTTCTTTCTTCTTCTTTCTTTCTTTCTTCTTCTTTTTTTTGTTTTTTGTTTTTTTTTTGGTTTTTTTGAGCTGTACTTGCTGCTCTTACTTTTATTGTAAACCTGGCAAGAAACCTAATACAGATTTTGTTTAATAAAAGATAAAAGAAAAACGAGACGAAAAGTAGATGAGAATGGGTGTTCGCTAATATAACATGTTATCTAATGACCGAGATTAATGAACTCACACAGATTTAAATTCTGCCTCTTCGGAAAATACAGAGCTGTAAAAACACACACGCGCGCGTTAACACTAAGAAATAGCAAACACAAGCGCAATCACTCAAGAAATAGCGTCAATGACACAACGCTCCTATCTGATAAGATCAGAATTATGTTCGAAATACATACCAAATATGAAAGCTAGCACACAGGACGATTCAATAGCGAAGACAATTTGGCTAAAAATGCGAAATGTGGCCCTCTATGCAACTTTCACAATTACTGACTCAAATAAAATAAAATCATCCAAAGGCACAAAAAATCAGATTTGAACATTGCTTTGCCAATATTTTGGAGAAAATGCCATTTTACCAAAATATTTGAAAATTACACTCCCACAAATTTACAAATTTGACAGTCCTTCCATCAGAAATGATGGATCATCCTTAAGCGCCTACACCGCACATTTGAAAGCTGTTCACCGGAAAATACGAAAGCCATGCAAACAATCGTATTTGCCACTGAAGTCCATTAAAAATCCATAAAAATGAAGTAAATTTTTTTCATATAGAAGTCCCATTATACATGGTGTACCCCTTCATATGTGGGTTTCCACTTAATCAAATTCGAAACCACGACTGAAAGCAAAGTGTTGAATATCTGTTTCCCCACAAAGTCGTGTTGGAACCAATTATACTGTATGGTTGTGTCTCTTTACAGCATATTTGTATAAGAAGTCCGTCCACACGACACAGTTATCATTCCAACGGTTATACGTTTGTAATCGGCTTCACTTCTTTTCAGTATTGCCAGTTTAAACTGTTTCTTACCGCACACATCAATCAATACATACATATGTTTGTTCATCCTCTTTCAGGAGAAGCGGGAAAGTGGTACCACTATATGCCGAAATGATTCTATACTGCACTGAATCCTCAGTTCCATGTAAATTTGCCAGTGCGTCACATTCTCGATCGTACGTCTTCCCTTTTGTCGCTTTCCACTTCTTTCATCACATCACCGATGCGTCAAACTTGACTCTGTAAGTCAATGTCTTGACCGATCAAATGAGATGAAACTGAATCATACAGCCGATGTCAGGTCATGTAATATCGAATGATATGTAACAATGTAAAGCAACTTTAATGTCCATTGCTATTGATCTGGCCAATAATGAAGAATCAAGCAAGCTTTCATTTCGAAATCGTCCCGTAATCAGATTAATTGGGAACTTTTTCTTTGAGGAAGCACATTAAAGCACATTAAACTCAAAAGGGGTTTGGGAATAAGATGTGTGTTATCGTTCAATTACAAAATGTAATCATATCTAAAAATGTGTTAAGCGAGAGACTCTAGGGAAGTCCTTCCCGTGATTCTGCGACCAAACTTGGATAAGAAATGAAGTTTGTGACCTGTTTAAATTGCAACATCACCCTGATATACTTTTAGAACTTCGCAATAAACGGGATGAAATTTTAATCTAGCAACCAATCTCGAGATTGGAAGTATGTGGCAACTTTAAATACATCAAGCACATACACGTCAACGGAAAATTCTGCCCCTCGAGAGGTGTTCGTGAACCGCTTCTTTCACGATACAAATTAACACCATCATTGATAACAACTTCTATATTTAGACTCTTTTATCTCTGAGGGTACGGGTTTTAACTCTAACCAGCTACCTGTCCTTGTCTGGTTGTAGGTACGAGTACGTGTCATGACCATAAAAATCGATCTAAAATCTCTGAAATTGTTTCTCTTCCTCTCTTTTGGTACTAAAACGTCCGAAAACTTTCAATGCCTACTTGTCGAACCCTTTTAAGACAATTTCAATTGTTCTGCGAAAATAAAATCAGAAACTATTGGACGAACCAGTTGGAAACAGTATGTACACTCGACAACCTGATAATTTTCGATCGGATTCGTACCGACAACGTACGGCACCCAGTCACCTAGCGAAGACATCACAGTCTGAACAACTCGGCCAAATCACCACCCTTACAAAAAGAGTGGTTCAATAATCGAGCTAAGTTTTTACAATTATACTGACTGCGACCCCTCCCACGCTGTAGAGTTCATGAAGCACATGCACTTGCACTCACATAAAATCAATCGCCCAATAGTTAACCGTCATTTCAATTATAATTTCAGAGCAGAAAATGTATACATAGATAATAAAGAAAAATTAGGGGAATGATGCAAATAAATAGGGCTGGACTCATAAAAAGGGTAATGTCACGGTTTATGTAGAAAGTTTACCTGTCCTATTAAATATGTTTAAACATTTATAAGTCAGGTAACATCATTTCGCTATGGAATTGCCGATGATAGATCCTGTATACTATCTTTGTATACGACTTGATGGAACCAGCTTTCTTAATATGGTTCAATAACCGAACTACGTTGTGACAATTATTCTGACTGCGACCCTCCACACACTGTAAAGTTCATGAAGCACTCACACTAACATACTCGCTATCACACATTGCACGCAAACATTATAAGAGCAATTCATACGTCGCAAAATACAGCCTATGGGACAGTTCTATCCACCAGCAGAGCTATCAGCCAAGGGTAGAAAATTCAGTAGATTTTTAATTGAATTCTAACTCACAACGGACGGTACCCAGTCACCTAGCGAAGACATCACAGTCAAACTCACTCGGCAAAATGCCCATCCTTACAAAAAGAGTGGTTCAATAACCGAGCTAAGTTGTTACAATTATACTGACTGCGACCCCTCCCATGCTGTTGAGTTCATCAAGCACTTGCACTCACATAAAATCAATCGCTCAATAGTTAACAGTCAATTCAATTATAATTGCAGAGCAGAAAATGTACACGTATATAATAAAAACAAGGCAGTATTGCTGAAGGCAATGAGTACTTGGGCTGTGATAGAATAATTTTGAGGACAATATATACTACTATTCAAATATGGTCTTGAATTTCCTCCTGTCAATGAGGCATTTGATTAACTGGTTATTAACGAAGCAATGGCATGACAACGGCAAAATATGTCTAGCAACTTTTGTGGAGTTTGAGGCAGGGGTTCTTTATTTATAGCGGGAATTGCTTAAACTCCTTAAATATTCAAATTACAGCAAATTTCTTTTGTTCTCGATGGTAGATGTCTAATATTTAGATGGGCATATTTAGATTTCTACCCTATAGTTATCCCTATATACCAAAAATCGGACATCCAGCTCTATTGGCTTGCTCAGAATTAGATATGCGCATAATTAATGAGGTACAATATGTGGTGTCATAAGGTGTCCCATCATACCATTTATGAAGGGTGTAGCACTTGTGGTTACTGAGTTGTGGACAAATATATATATTTGAGGTCAAAGGTCATTGAGGTCACGTCACATTTTGTCAAAATAATTGTATTGCTAAGTTATTCCTACATACCAAAAATCAGACCTCTAGCTCTATTGGCGCGCTCAAAATTGTATATGCGCATAATTAATGAGGTACAATATGTGGTGTCATAAGTGTCTTATCATACCAAATATGAAGGATGTAGCACTTGTGGTTACTGAGTTGTGGACAAATATATATATTTGAGGTCAAAGGTCATTGAGGTCACGTCACATTTTGTCATAATAATTGTATTGCTAAGTTATTCCCATATACCAAAAATCAGACCTCTAGCTCTATTGGCTCGCTCAAAATAAGATATGCGCATAATTAATGAGGTACAATATATGGTGTCATAAGGTGTCCTTTCATACCAAATATGAAGGGTGTAGCACTTGTGGTTACTGAGTTGTGGACAAATATGTATATTTTAGGTCAAAGGTCATTGAGGTCACGTGAAGTTTTGTCAAACAAATTATATTGTTAACTTATCCCTATATACCAGAAATCAGACCTCTTGCTCTATTGGCTCGCTCATAATTAGATATGCACATAATTAATGGGGTACAATATGTGGCGTCATAAGGTGTCCCATCATACCAAATATGAAAGGTTTAGCACTTGTGGTTACTGAGTTATGGACAATAATGTATATTTGAGGTCAAAGGTCACCAAGGTCACATGATATTTTGTCAAAATGTCTGAGATATCTGCGTGAACCGATGGACTCACTGATGGACTCACGGACGGATATTAGCCAATCTATAAGCCCCCTGGACTTTATCCGTGGGGACAAAAAAACTGTGTCACTGCATCCTTTAGGCAATATGAATACGATGAGAACATAAATTTTTATTTTTCTTGGCATCATACATGCGAATCTATGGAGAACTGCCTTATACATGGGAGTCTGTGGAGGTGTAAACTAAAAAGTCCTCTAACACGGCCAAATTTGAAAGCATTGTGAAACAAATCGACGTGCATCTGTATGGGGTTGGGTACTAGGCGTGAACGGACGCACGGACATGACCAAACCTATAATCCCCTCGGACTTCGTCCGTGGTGATTAAAACAACGCAACAGTATATTACAGCTACACCGGCGGTAGGTTCATATCCAGAGCCCCGTACGGTCTGCCGCCGTCGCTTGAAAACAATCTCATGCACCCGGCCATATGGGCAGCTGGCCGGATGCATGAGGCGAGCTGTCACGTTCGAGCTCAGGATTATTTGTCGATCAAATTTCAGTAAATTTACCTTACCTAGATGAAATTTTGTCTATAGGCTGAAATTTCGCCGAAGTTTGACAAAATTACATCGATTTTTCAGGTTCATATGCAACATTTTTGAGTTTTGAGTGCAGACAGAAATAAGTTTTGAGGCAACATGGCTGCGACCCCATGTTGACCCCTAGCCCTGCGTATATGTGCTACAGCTAACACACAGCATCGTACGCAGGGCCAGCGAGAGAGTTGCCGACATCGACGGTTATTTACGAGAAGTGAATAAAAGACTGGCATTTTTGGAAGCGATCGAGTAGCTGAGGTAGCTGGGATACGACTTGGGCCCAAGAACGCTGAATTTCGGCAGTAATTTGGCTTTTTTACGTCAAGTCCCAAAATGGATTTGAAGTCACCGACCCAACGTACGGTCTTTGCAGGGCTGTGGTGGGCGGGGCGGTTAGCTGTAGCGGAACACACAGCATCGTACGAAGGGCTAGTTGACCCCCAAGTGAAAATGTGTTCGCGATCAAATCTTCCTATATTTTTTTCAAATTTTCAACAAAATCATTGCTTCTTACATCTTTTGTAAAATATAAAATACTAAATAAAACTGCGATGTGCCATGTCTCCAGATTTCTAAAATATCGTTCGTTGACCGTTCGACGCAAACTTGTGACGCAGTTGAAATTCAATACTGACCGCCAAATAATCTTAATGAGACGAGATCAGTCTAGACATCCTCCAAATTATCCAACCATTCGCATTGGAGTTCAGCTCGCTTAGAGTATCATAACATTTTTCGGCCTTCTTTTAGATCGACCCTAATATCTCCCATTTAGGAAATAAATACACAAGCTACCTCGACAAAACTTCGTGCACCATCCAAGACCAAACGCACTACAAATCTGTCTTGACGTCATCATCTCCTTACATGGTAATCGGCATACCGTATTTTTTAGCAAAGGGGACACAGAATACGTCGGAGTATTCAGTTTCAAAACGCATTACATTGTGTGATGTTGTCAAAAAAAGTCATGTTACTGCAGTGGTATAAATTACAAAACACAAAAGTTCAAATCAGTTTATTTTGGACTGGCTTTACCCAACATTTCATATTGTTTCTTATGCCAGATTTGACCACGTGCTTACTGGCGACCCCTTTTCATGCAAATTTTGTGTCAAATGATGTGTTCCCCTGGAAAAACAAACGTACGATTTCTAAATGAGGAGGCGAAATTTGCCCTCAAGACGCGAAACCACCCCTTACGGGGTGTACCTAGCTATTTTTAACGAGCTTCTCGAATCTGCAGCTCTATTTCGAAATGATGGTCTGGTTTTCTCAGCTCAAGGATAAGTGTTCTCCATCGCTGTGGGCATTACTATTCTCAACCGGGGTACAGTTTCCAGTCGTAATGTTTTTCATTGTGTCCGGGATATAAAACCTTTCCTTTTCAAACTTTCTCTTTGATTAACACTAATCCACATCTTGTCAGTGATTAAACATGTTTCAAGTTTAAATGTTAAATTCTGGTCTCGAGCCCTCCTGTTCGACCAAACCGAAATTACCCCTCCCACTTTGGCTCGTCCAGTGGGTGTAGCAAGGGTCGTGCCATCGCCTAGGAAACGGAGGGTGCATTAATTGTGGCATTTCGATGCACATTTTGATTATATTCAGAAGATTTTGTGGCCAGAACTCAGATAGAGAAGCATTTATATTCACATCTCACTTATTCAAGACTGGCTGAGAGCAGCACTTCCATTCAGTTAACATCATTACGCCATTTATTATGCCAAGAAAGATGAAGCCAATACATTTTGCCCTCCCTGGTCTCAGCCAGAAATGGTTATACCTTACAGTTTTTTTCCCACGGAATGAAAACAAATGTACTTGGGCTGAGGCCCAAGTACATAATAAAAATAAATTAAGTGCATGATGCAAATAAATATGGCTGAAGCTCATAAAAAGGGTAAAGTCAATATTTTTGCAGAAAGGTGACCTGTACTATTACACATGTTTATAAAGTTTTAAGTCGAGTAATATTATTTCGCTATGAAATTGCTAATGGTAGATCTTGTATACTATCTTTGTACGACTTGATAGAACCACTCTTTTCAATATGTTTACATCAGGTAATAATCAGTTAAAATGTCAAAGTTGATACTCTACAGTAGCCCAACCATGTCTCCATGAGCTCATAATTCAGTTCAGGGAACTCATCTCTATCACTCAGCTCAATTGTCCACAATTAACTGCATTTTCACACCTCTATACCATGGTGCATGGAAAGTTATTTTTGTCCATGACGATGATGTGAGTAAATAAAAACATTACCAGAATAGATAGTTTCCCTTAGATCTTTACAGCCAGTAGACCATAATATCAGACTGAATAGCTGCTACATTTTGGGACATTTAGGGTGTATATTTAAGGTTAACTCTCCAGGGGGCGTCTGTCGTAATGACGTGAACACACAAAGATTTGAGGAACACATCATATCCGCACCAAACTAATTATCTCAACTGGAGCCAGTGAAGATTTGATCCTTGACATGCATATCATTACCCTAAATATATCTTGCGTGATGTCATAACATGATTTTTTGCGAGCACCGGTGCATGTTTTACTTAATGGACCATATTGCCAGCAAAACGCAGTTTTCACCTCGGCATATGGAAAACTTTATTCCATGATGAACCATAATGGCAAGCTCAAAGTTTCCAATGTCACCCAATGAATGATCTTATTCACAATTATTGATTGTTTATACCCATGAACGAACACTTTCAGTGCCAGAATTACAGACTAAATTTTCTTTGACTTACTGATATTGTTTTTGTAATTTCGGAATCTGTACAAAGGTCAGTGAACGAAAGGGCTGAACTTTTCAAGTCTGTGTAAGGGTTAATGATCATTATGAATTTTCACACATCTTAATACAAACTTCGTTGTTATGAACATTTAATGTATTTACGTTATTGACACCTAATTATCAAGGATAAAGATAGACACTTTTATTTGTGACATCTAGTGTCAAGGCAGTAAATTCAATTCTTATAGTCAATATTTAAATTCCAGACAGGACCCTGGGACGATTACGTAAGGGAAATGTTGTATTACGATGATGTCACTTATGCAGATTATGTATGATTTTATATGATCAATGGCCAATCAGGAAATATTAGTTGATTAGTGATTGGAGGATTGACACTTTTAATCTAATTAATATGTTAGGATTTCTTTTTAAAAAGGGATGATCACCCACTATTTTCAGTCGGAGATAGCTGGGCATCTGATGTGTAAACTTTACACTTCAGGTAATAAACCACCATCGATTGATATCCAACAACTCTGTGAGTCTCTACTCTGTTAAAGATCTCGAAGTACCTCTCAGCAGTGAGTACGCTCCCCAGACCGGCGAGATACAACTATAACACCAGAATACAGGTGGCTGCCGTGTTTTACAATGAAAGACACCACTTAATCTTAACTAGCGCATAAGAATACGTGAAGTTGGGGCTATCTTTATCACTTTCTTTAGCGGGAATAATGTAAAAAATATAATATTATTCGAGTCTCCATTCAAATTATATGGCGCGACCGTTTCCATTCGAAAAAATGTGATATAACCGGGGTTATGATGGTATTGAAGGAATGTAAGGAAGATTTGAGGCAGCAAGTACTATAATCTAAGATGCTATTTTATTTCAACTATACACTAGGCTACAGTACATAGAGTGATGATTAGCGGAAGACTGAACAATATCCACGTGGGCCAAGACAGATATACATGCTCTCATGAATAGTAATGTCAGCTCATGAATAATAATGACATGACACTATGTCACATTTCTCCCTCCTCATTGTGATGGCGACAGGGAGTCTACATCACTAGTACGGCAAAATCATTCAGAAAATCAGCATAAATTAAAATAAAATAATACAATGCTGCTAATACTTCTGAATCTAAAAGACAGTACGTGACAAAAAAGTACTAAGTCGGGTGCAGCAACCTGGGCAAACATCATTACTACAATGGTTGAAAATTCAACATCCTTGAAAGCAACTTAGTCTACACCTTCGATTGTGCATAACAAAACAACAAAGGCATACAATGGGAATCCAAGACACGGATTTGAATGATATTACGAAGGCTTATCAATGCACCAATTTCAACCGAAAATCTTGCAGCATGTTTGCTAAATGGAGGAAAACCCGATTTTTAGGAGGTTCAGCAAAACTCTTGCAACGTTACTATTATGCAAATAATGACTGTATACTGTGCACCATGACGGTCGGATTTTCCTATATCACGGCTACCAGAATATATATACTTTATTGGGGTTCAGGAGTTCTTAAACTGTTAAAGTGACAAAAAATAAATCTGAAAGGGTCCTTTTGTATGTAGGATCCTTGAGTTATTCATTTTCATCCAAATGAGCAATTATTATACCCAACGTTCTGAGATCAAATCTTTATTTGATGTTATATTTCAATCCTCCCGTGTTGTCAATTTTGTACTTTTCAAAACAATAACGTTTTGGGTAGGTCACTGCTCTATTTTTTTTCACAATTTGCCAAACATGAACAGAGTTTCACAAATCTCTCAAGATCGTCATATTGGGCACCCTTCAGCGGCTACCATTGACCAGCCAGTTTGGGATAACTCTAATCAATTCCACTGACTGACACATATCTGATATTGTGTCGATGCAAAATCTTGATAATCTTATTAAAATGACAGCAGGCTAAAAAGTTTGCCCCCGTGTTGTCCCTTTAACCTATAAAAAACCGCTCGAAATTGATGAGATATTTAAGTGTTGAAATTGACGGTGAAGTTTCATGAAAAATATCAAGTTTGTTTCGTTTCCATGATCAACATTTTATCAATTTTTGATCCGTCCTGGCAATATAGTTCTGACTTTCACTCAAACTCTGCCTGTTTCAAATTAATGGTTTGCTGTTCTTAATGTTTCAAAATGAGTAAACCAAACACCCATTGTCTGATGTTGATCGAGTAGTGAGCTCCCTTCGTGTCACACAAACTAGTTAATAGGTTAATAGCCATCCAACGACTGACAAACATTTTACCTGTAAGCCCAGCCATGTCAGTGCAAAAGGAGAGATAATCGACGCACAAATGAACGAACGAGGAATTAAGCAACCAACAAAATGCAAACCGCTCAACATGCGCAAGGGACGGTTCAGAATTTACTTCAAGGGGGGCGGAGGATTTTCAGGGGGACTACCCATTTTTCCCAAGAAAATTTAGGGGGGCAGACAAAAACACCACAATCTTTTAGGGGGGCCAAGGAAAAAAAACATCAATTCAATATTTGCCCAGAATTTCTGATCTCTACAAAAGAGAACCATAGACGCTACCTGGGTGACAGATAAACTCAACATGTTTAGTTAAACTCCATTAGCTGCCAAATTCGGTAATATTCACAGTGGTTTGTTTTATGCATCTACTGCAGTATGTTGTTCTCCTCCCTGAAGCGTCATGAAATGTCCAGTATTTAGCATGTCAACACAAACAATACAGTGAACAGTCGGGGTTGTTTTGTTGAAAAGAGATCTCGGATCAAGTCCAGACTAGAATTCATTTGTCAACAATAACAATGGTCATTTATGTTCACACTGGTGTGTTGCTAAATACAGCATTGGGTGTTCTATGTAGTGATAGAATAACAAACAAATGCTGATACACAGAGATGAACATTGAACAAAAGCTAAAATTACAGCAAATGTCAATTTAAGGTTGGGTTTACCTTGTAGCTTGTAAAGCAGTTGAAAGTTGCATGATAAAGAAGTGTTAATTTATGCAAATGTATGCAAATCACCCGATTTCTTGGCTTCTTTTGCCTCCCAATTTCAAAATTTCCAAAGAATTTAACTCCCGGCTGGGTCAAATTTTCTGAAATTTCACATTATGTTTTTTTAAATGCTATATAACAAAACGACTATCAATTGGTTTTGTTTGGCAATAAAGCTCTTACATTTTTGATAAGAAGCATTTTGAATAAGAGGCATTTTAATTTTGCTGATCATGATTTAAATCAATTATCAGAGTGTCAGTCTTTAAACTCCTACAATTTTAAAATGAGGATGGATAATGCCAAATAAAATAGTTATTTTTTTCTACATATACTCTGCTTTCAAGTGAAATATTATATTTCAGAAAATACTGTCTAGTTTTTGACTTAAATTAATTTTTATCATTAATACCAAAATTGAGTTTTTTACCCCAAATATACACCCACTTCAGCCTTTGAGTAAACTACTGCTACCATACTAAACTTTAGAGTCTCTGCTTTTTGAAAGTATATGGTATGAGGGGGTTTCCTTGTCATCTTTGATGAGAAATATTGCTTTGAAAAAAACTGTGTTGGCAACAGGCAGCTCCACCTTAAATCAAAACAAAATGACTTGCTACGCTGCCACTTCTTAAAGTAACATGGTCACGTTGGTTTTCTGGGATTTTGTCAGTGTCAGTGTCTGTGGTGCTATCATATTCAGAACCAACACCATCATCATCACTCTCAATGACTCCATTGACAGAGGTTTCCAATTCAGAGTCACTGCTATCTGACTCTGACTCATCTGTGACATAAGTTGTTACAATATCTTTCCCTGACAGTTTTCTTAAATTGAATGAAGGTTGTGCATGTATATGTGCGGTTATAATTTGAACTTTTTCAGCTTTCAATTTTTTTTTGTTTTGGTAATTTATGTTTATCAAGGTATTTATCTAATTCTTTTACGTTTAAATTTTGAAGGTTCCCACTCAAGAGCAACTTTAACCAGTCATAGTCCTCGTATTTTTTATCCTCTCTTCTTTTCTGCTCCTTTTTTCTATGTTTCATTCTCATCAATTTTACTCTTTCTAAATTTTTTAAATGTTCTACACAACTTTTTACAGTGCTTACATCTACTTTAAACTTTTTTGAAAATAAATGTATGGCCGTCTAATCTTCAAGTTGCTTTTCAACGGATAGTTTTTTTAATGTTGAAATAAAAATATTATGTATTACTGTCAAAAATATATGGTGGAAAATTTACAAAAGGGTTGATTTTCCAATAATCCTGTATGTGCATCTAGAAGATCATGTTGCACTGCACCCATGCTATGGTGTTAGATTGTTGAAATATTGTGTACACAAGACATTTGCTGTAGTCCAAGAAGTGATCTCAGTGTGTATGAGGCTAGGAGAAATGTGGATAGGCTTACACATTGTGTATTGATGCTAATACTTTTGTGTCCCATTCATTCTGATATGCACAATCAAGATTTCTCAGTGGCGGCTTGCAGAAAAGGCAAAAAAAAACCAAATTAACATGTATTGTTTCGTGTCATCTGAAAACATGAGCATCATGACTATTTTAAAATTAAAGTTTGTTAAAAAAGATTGAAATATGAATGCTCTGTCAATTTTGAAAAATATGCTGACAAAGTGTGAACTTTGACTTACACAGGGTTATCTGCATTTTAATATGGACATTGGATTGTGAATGGAATGAGCAGAATAACATGTGAATTCATGTTTTGGATTAGGTGTTCTGTTTAAGAAATGTTCTAAAATATTCCTCAGCATTCTTGCTTTCAGTGGCAGCTACCTGGTTTTATGACAACCAAATTAGAAAAAAAGAGAAATTAAAAACAAGTTGGCTTTCACCAATTTTAATTGCTAATGTTTTAAATTTTCACCGTGAGTCTGCAAATATTCAGCATCATCAAATGAAAATGTATGCTGAACTTGTGCATGTACATGTACATCTCACTTTCCAGAAATATCTTGATATCTGCAAATGATCACGGTACCATTAAACGTCAAGATATATATCACTTTGCCAATTATCTGCTCCTCTGATTTTCTGTTCACCATTTCTAACTGACATCTTTGCTTGTCTTTGTGTGCATCATATGTATCAGTGAGACATAACGAAAAAAGAATTCATATTAAGTAATTAACTTTTCTTCAGAAATTTACAACCAGATATGTTTATTGCTACCCTTTCCAAAAGTGTGCCACTTGCGTTCCCTGCAAATCATTCTTTTTATAGTCACATAACCCTGAAATGATTTGTTATATCATCGATTAAATGTCCACTACATTTCCTGCAACTTGTTAGACTGGATATGTCTATAGTGTATAAGCTTGCATGTATATATTAGGGGGCCATGGAAAAAAAAACAGGAAAGATGAGGGGGCCATAGATTTTATCTATAATTTACTTGGGGGGGCGTGGAAAAAAATCACCCAGAAAATAGAAAATCCTCCACCCTCCCCCAGGAAGTAAATTCTGAATCGTCCTTAAGGATGCTTTGAAATCATAAAAAGAAAATATTCGCAAGTGGTAAATAGATCAGTTTATTTTCTACAGTATAGGCAAGATTGACATCTAGCATTACCCATGGTAAGTGTGCCAAAGAATGAACCTTACACATGCTAATACCACCAAAGATCTTATGGTCTATCTTGCAACCTTGTCGGCCAGCCTGGCCATACAGCTGTGCTAAGAATGGATGGCAGATCTTCTCTCAGAAGAAAGAGATTTTGGTTGCTGATCTGTGGTTTATGCGACACTCGGTGTGACCTCATAGGGTTTTAAAAATTAGCCGCATGAGCTAAATGTTCGCGACAGCACATGTGTACCTGTAGGCAAAGGATTTTCTTCAATGGTTATAAAACTCTGCCCAGTGCGCAGGTTTATGCAAGCAACTGGAAGTGTGCTCAACCACGCGTGATGTCCAACTAAATTCATGGGCGCCACCATGTTTGTTGAGCGCTTGCAAAGAAACAAATAAGAAACGTGCAACGTGTTAATGTTTTTACACCCCATTTATAAAATATGTCACTGCCATTGGCTAGACAATAATATTATCCGTCTCGTCATTGATACAATATATCGTAATCATTACTCTTTAAAGATAGAAAATAGAGAAAAATGTCCTGCGTATGAACGAGGACAAAGGCTAAGAATGCTGGGGATTAACATTTGAGCGCCCTCTGTGTCAAAAATTGTCAAATTTTATAGTCGGGACGCTGGATTTCAGCTTACAACTGGTGAATGAGCGGTATATAATTGAAATTGCAACGATAAAAATTGCATAATACTTTCCTCATTAAACACATTGGGTTGTTACCATTGTAAAAATTGCCAATTTATGTCCAACTTTGTGACAACTAAAACAGAAATTCTATACTTGCCTGATAGAAGTGTTTTCATCAGTTTTTGAATTTATTGTTCACGCAATGCGTAGTCATATAATTTTTTTATAGTGAGTAAAAGTTATTTGTCTTTTATTCTTCTTTGTAACTAACCGTTTATCAATACTATTATTGACCATGTAAGCGTCGACTGTGCATCGTCAGACGGAAATAAAATTTCTAATCTTAACCTCCGGTGCGACTCCAAGAGATTATCCCTGTATAATATTAAAGTATGGTAGTTTTCCCTGAGCGCGACATTTCCTGACTTTTCAGACATTTTAATTCATCTTATTCTGCAGGATTGAATCCAAGATTGGATCAAAGATAACTTTGCACTATGACTATAAACCAATATGATCTTCTAGCAGGTATTATGTTCCGGTTATGTCGTAGGTCGTTCCCCAACGAACTGAATTGGGTCATCTCTCTGAGAATACACATTTACGTTACAACTAATCGTTAATGATATATAACACACTATGCATTAATTTCTACGTGATCTATATAATGTCCCACAGTTGTTGTGGCCAAAATAGTAGCCGTTTCTATTACTATCTAAAAACAAAAACCTAACAACGACCACACAACATAAAAGGCAGATTGAAGAATTTTGAGAACATGGACAAAACATTACAGACATATTGAAACAGGCCAATGATATTCGCCATTGTTTATAAATAAACAAGCGATTTCGTTAATGTTGATAATGTCCATAAATATATGATGATGGAGTTTATCTAAATACAGACGGCATATATGTCACGTTCATGCACGCTAGGATCATATTTTTGTGCTACAAAAATGAAAAAGATTGAAATAATTCAGTTTATCAGACACATTGTAAAGCATCGTGAGGAAAAAATCCCATATCAGTGGGCTGAGTATTCCAGATTAACCTTGGAACATCTTCAGAAAGGCAATGTTTGGTGATATGCAAATCAAGGAGTGGTTGAATGCTTTGGGCCAACTTTAATTATTGCGACGCTCCATAATATTAGGGCGAGAATAGTAGCATTTCACACAAATTTATCCTACCTACCGACATACCTAGTGAGCAAATAAGTCAGCATACAAAGTAAATTGTTTTAAGAGGAAACACATATGTCATATAGCCTATTAGTTTTACAACCATGAATATCTATAATTATATTTGATCCTTGTTGCGCTATACGTTTCCTCCACAAAAGAATATTTATTTGGTATTTAGGATACCGTTGCAAAATCTACAACAAAAGAGTTGCTTAAGCCACTGTAAGGTACATCTGATTGCAGTACAGAACTACATATCGTTCGCCCAGTTAAAGCGATGAAATTCGTTTCTTCGCCTCGATAAAGTTTGCCTGTGCGATGTGTGATAGTGAGCATGCGTGCGTGAGTGCTTCACGAACTCTACAACGTGTGGAGCGGTCTCAGTCAGAAAAATGTAACAACTTAGCCGGCTATTGAACCACTCTTTTTTGGGAGTGGAGATTTAGCCGAGCGGTTCTCTCTATGGCCTCTCCGCTAGGCGACTGATGCCGTATGTTGTGGGTTCGAACCCGATTGAAAACTAGCCATATATATAGATCAAGGCACAGCATAGCATTGCCTTGCCATGAAGGACGTTATATGTAGTTCATAGAACAACTATATCTTCTTTAATGCAGTAAGTTCCTTGTACATGACAGTAATTTTGTTATTCAACAAATTTCAGAGTGTATTTTTTATGTTGCAAAGAACCTCTATATCGCTTCCACACAGCTATTTTGTAATTATTGTTTACACTGCAAAGAAAGACTTCAGCAAGAAGTTACACATACTACGAACTGACATCATCATTGGTACCAGAATTAAATTTCTATAATCGTTGCAACCACTAGCATATTAAAATCCATTTTGTAAACCGAACGAATGTTTTCAATATTTTCCAAGGACAATAAACTTACTACAGTTTATTGACTTTGCATCCATACAAAGCATGTAATTAAATGTATTTTCAGTGAACAAAGACGTAGACCATCTGAATCAGACACATTGACAAAACTTTTAATCATCTATTTTGATATTTATTGTGAAACTAAAAACGAACTTCTGGCAACCTATGACAGGAGGACCTCAAAAATCATGCAATATACAGAGCTATAGACAATCACGAAAATATCCGCTGCAAAAGTGAACAATCACTATATTATGATTGATTCGTTTATACTAACACATAATAAAATAGAAATATCTTAAAGATCTTTCACACATTAAACTTTAGCATGTCACAAAACTTC
Source organism: Ptychodera flava (assembly GCF_041260155.1). NCBI lineage: Eukaryota > Metazoa > Hemichordata > Enteropneusta > Ptychoderidae > Ptychodera > Ptychodera flava. The sequence continues at coordinate 14,929,827 of NC_091938.1, read as the reverse complement.
AAATGTCACATCATGAGCTAAGCTGTATGCATACGCCCGTATTTTTTTGAAACTTAAAATAATTCAATGATAATGATCGATGACAACCAATCGTCTTCATGGATTGTATAATAAAGGTTTCTTTTTACATCGTAGCTTCTCGGAACCTGTCAGCTTCAATCTAAATCGCAACCATAAAAGATAGGGCTGTATTCACGAATATTGTGGGAACTGGAGGGATTCAGGGGGATTTTAAAATTGTTGGGGGAATAGAGGGGGTCTTGAAGGTTTTGCTCTAGACATGAAAGGGAATCTGAAGTATTTTGGGGCCTTATGTTTTTAATTTACAAATTTTATTGCTCGGTAGGTAGTTTATTCAAAATGAATAAAATTTATATGTCATCCCATGGTTCCAATGTTAGTAATAATTGAAGTCTGGAACCGTTGTATCGCATTTCATGGCTTTTATTGCAAGAAATCTAAAAAAGTGTAGATGCCATTCAATTTTCATAACAAGAACAATACGTAGACCCTACAGCATGCTGAAACAAACAATATTCAGTTCGTCAACAAAGCATGTATATGTGAACACTATTGTTGATAATTGAACAAGTATTCTAGACCAAAAAATCATTTCCTACTGTTACAAAATTTTAATGGACAGCACACGTTACACCTGCTGTGTTTGCAAGATGTTATTATCAATGAAGATATTAAACATAATGTTTTGTTGAAATGTTTTAAGTTTATTCACACAGTCCTAGTATGAATATGCAACTGTTACAGTGTTATGGTATATCGATATTTCAATTTTGGCTGGATTTAACTGACAGCAATATACATGTATATAACATATAGGCAGATTGTTTTGATAAGCTGAATACTGAATATTCCAACATAATGTAAGACAAATGAATGGAGTGGATAAAAAGCATAACTACTAAAACGTCTCAGCATTTTAGGCCAGTAGCCTATCAAGTCAGTCTTGATAATTGCTACATATGGATACATTTAGAGTATATATCTATGTCAGTCGTCAATTTGCTATGGTAAAAATTTAAAGGGACAAAGTCGGCCATTTTTCATGAATTTTGTTTGATACGAGATACTACTTATATTGTTTGACATGTTGAAAGATACTGAATGAATGGGTGACCATGCATATATTCGACCCCGGTTATAGACACGATACATGAAACCATCGCGAAAATGAATTAATAGTCATGACCATTAATTCATTTTCGCGATGGTTTCATTAATTTGTCTAAAACTGGGGTCGAATATATGCATGGTCACCCATTCATTCAGTATCTTTCAACATGTCAAACAATGTAAGTAGTATCTTGCATCAAATAAAAGTCATGAAAAATGGCCGACTTTGTCCCTTTAGGCCAGGAAGAAAAAATAAATTGTTCATCGGAATCGCCGCTTCTACTTTGGCATATTTGGAATTTTTTTTTTGATCGCGGTAAATTCTTACTTCCGCATTACAAATATTTTTAGTACTGCCGCTGGTGGCGCCCTACACTTTGTCGGGTTTTCGCGGGCACGGGATTTTGAATGAGACTTCCGACGTGTTTGGACTTAGTTGACCGCCAACACGTTGTTGTGACGTCTGAATTTGGCGAATCACGACGCAAAGTGGGTCGATTTGGCCAGAAATTTCTTCGTTTTGTAAAGGTTAGTACATGTCACATCATGAGTATTAATTTGATCGCCAACATTCACGTGATGGCCAACAGTTAGTCCCAAAGACGCTAGTCAGTGTTTGTCCTGATATTACGTTCGGCGATTTGTTCAACAAGATCGTGACAGCAGATGGACGGTGCATCCGATTGAATGAAAATTGGATCGAAAGTATAAAAATTTACGGCAATGACAAAACACATGGTTGCGTCGATGTTAAAGTATCATTTGAAGCTTGCTGTTTCTATTGTGGAGTACAAGACAGCCTTCTGAATGATGACTATTTAACTTCACTCCGATCACAGTACAGTGTTGTTAGACCATTGTGTAAAATGTGTAGAGACAGTGGTAAAGAGGCCAAAACATGGGGCCAAAGTAAAACGAAAAAACTCAGATGCTAGGTCCCACCAGGACAATATTAAAGGACAAAACTGAATTGTTGGATTTCAGTGATTTGCTGTACATTTCAGTTTTATTCTGAGAGAATGTTGAAATACTCGAATATGTTGTGCAAACACTAACTGTGAATGTAATGGCCTGTGTTATTATTGGGAAATATAGTATTGAATTCAGTAACCAGTATCAGTGTTTCTTGTCTGAGATATTTCTGGTAAAAAGGGAAACAATTATCTTGCCTTGTCTGCATCTGTGCAAAAATGCCAGAGAACTGCGTTTACCTTCGGCCTAAAAAAATAAAAAAATTTCGCTCGCCGCTCCTGGAACTTGGTCCAAAAAATCCGATGAACAAGATTTTTTTTCTCTGGCCTTAAGAAACTTTTCAAACATTAATCAAATAACACAATATTTTGGCGTTGTCGTAGCGATCGTACATCAGCACATACGTTACAGCAATGAAGTATTTGAACCAGTTTGTAGCCTCTTAAAATATTCCTGTACTGTGCCTGCAAATAAGAAATTTTGAAGTATAATCAAACTATAGGATCACCTTGCCGACATTGTGCGGTAGCTACTGTGCAAAAACCTCTTACTAGATCAACCAATAATCTGGAGGGCTTAAAGGTGAAAACTGCTGCCGCCAATAAATAATTGAAGTAAACAAAATAGGATGGAGGAAAAGAACGTGGAAATTTGATATTTGGCCATTATTACACATGTTTAGTGAATTCAAAACTGGTTTTGTCAGCCATTTTGAGCGCTCTATTTGGAGGACCATTCTAGGCGAACCGTAAATGTGACCTATTCGGGTTTATTCTTATGGTTAACGTAAAGGAGAAGCCCCAATTTCTTATGTCATTAATATTCGACAACAGACAATGTTTGGTGATATGTAAAACAAGGAGTGGTTGAATATAACACGACGCTGTGTAATATGAAGGCAAGATCTAGATAAGACCATTTAAAGACAATTCTTTGTTTGCCGTCCTTGAATTTTTGAAAAACCTACCAGCCAGCAAGGGAAAAGAACAAACACAAGACGAAAAACACAAGTGTATTAACATAAGCTCATTATTTATATGGTTTATTTTGGAAAATCATATTTTCTTAACATAATTATTACATAATCTTCTTTAAATATCTACTAGCAAACGAAACGGCAAACAAGGAATTTTATTTAACGCGCCTTAGTAACATTTCACACAAATGTATCCTACCTACCGACATACCTACTGCGCAAGAAAGTCGACGTCGGCATCCCAAGCAAATGCTCTTAATAGGAAACACATATAGCCTATTAGTTTTACAACCATGAATTAGAATTTCTGTAACTATATTTGATTCAAACAGTAGTACCGAGACAATGGCCTTTGTGTCCAAAAATGCACATATGCAATTTACAATCTGGACAGCAGATGCTTGCTGAGTTATTTTTCCTCCAGAAACGACTATTTATTTTGTATTGGAGTGACCGTTATAAAATCTACAACAAAAGAGGTAGCTTAAGCCACGCAAGGTTCTTCTGATCGCATTACAGAACTATATACCATAATACATCAAGGCACTGCATCGTATTGCTTTCATTTTTAATGAGTCATTTTAAACAGTGGTATGTCGCATCTCAACTCTCTCTCAATCGAGCAAAGTGCACGCCGTTGCCCTATTAAAGGCAATAATTTGTGTACATCATACCAAATGTTCTGCTTCAAAGATGTCTTTTATCATCAATCCAAATGTATGTTTTCAAAAAGGTGAGTTACAGACCTAAACTGTGTACCTAAGCTCGGACCTCGGTCTTTGAAAGAAATCAGAGTGTGTAGGATTAAGTTTAGATATGTACGTTCAAATGCACCGAGTGGGAAATCTTCGAATATGCTGGTTTAGGGGACGTTTTACCACTGCTGTAAGTGCTAAAACAGTAATTCAGCATCGATGGAATGAGCTGTCGTCCAATCAGAACGGGACAGTATGGTAGCATAGTATATGCGATTCTCTAATAGTTGCAACCACCGGCATATAAGAACATTTTTGTGAAACGAATGAATGTTTTAATAAATTCCGATGAGAACTACAGATTATCGAATCAAGGCATATAATAAAAAATACTTTCAATGAATACAGAAGTGGCAGTCTCAACCGGACACATTAACAGAACTTTAAATCCTCCATTATGATATTTATTGGCAAAGAAAATACAACCTATGGCAACATGTGGCAGACACACCTAAAAAGAATCATGCAATATACGGAGCTATTGACAATCAAGTTAAATTTTATTTTATTTTATTTTATTTAATCTCGAACCAACAGGTTGCCCCAATAACAGGTTCGTTTGAAAATAAAATATAATACAAAAACGAAAAATATAACAGTAACAACGTAAACAAACAGACAGGAGAATTCACATAAAAAACCAAAAAAACAACAACACAGCGAAGGATAAACAGAAATACATCCAGAAAAAAGTAATTATTCAGAAAAAAGGATCTTACATAATCCATGACGAAAATTACTGAAGTTATTAAAAATATCCAAATTTTGCTTGTTACAGATAGAATTAAAATATGTCTGAGCTCGTGATAAAAATGAGTGTTTCAAGATATTCGTACGTGCTGACACTGGTCTAAAAAGAACAGCACGACGCAAGGTAAAAGCAGGAACGTTAAAATGAATCTGTGCAAGAACATCTGGAACGCTATAAACTGAGTGAAGGATTTTATAAAGAAAAAGGGTGTCTAAAAATTTCCGCCTGTTCTCCAATGTGGGAAGCGGAATTCATAACATAGGTTACTATACAGAGCCCTTGAGTAAGCCATCGATGAACGGAAACAAAGATACTTGATAAATTTTATTTGGACTCTTTCTAATTTCTTTATCAAATATAATTGATGAGGGGACCAGATGGGTGAGCAGTATTCAACGTGGCTTCTGACGTAGGAGACATACAATGTTTTTAAAACCTTGATACTATTAAAATATTTACAAGAACGCTTGATAAATCCAAGCATTTTAAAAGCCTTTGAAACAACATGGTTAATGTGCATACTCCAGTTAAGTTTACTTGTTAAAAATACACCAAGGTCTTTTACAAAGTTGGTGCGAGTCAAGATAGTTTGCTTAGCACATCTGTAAGGAAATATTTTGACGGTTTTTTTCGATTGAAAGTGAATGAAATACATGAACATTTTTTAACATTTAATGACAGCTTCCATTTGATCGTCCACTTCACAACCTGGTTGATATCTTGTTGAAGTTTGACGCAATCGGAGATATCAGTAATGGCCATAAATAACTTGGAATCGTCAGCATACAAAGAAAAATTTGCATAGTTCATGCATTCAGACATGTCATTGTCAAAGATCCTCGACAAAAGCAGCAAATACTAAATCATGGTTAGTTTGTTTATACAAACAGAGAATTAAAATAAATATTTGAAAGCACTTTCAAAAATTTAACTTCAGCATGTGTACAAATATCTTATGGAAAAATTTGTCTTCCAAAATGACACAACACTTTCGGTGGTAATGTTCAAAGGACGATTAATGATACCGCATATCAGTCTTGTAAGGTGTGCTACACTTACTTACATGACGTCATCACATCGATTAACCTACCCTGGAGTGGACTACCTATCTAAAATGTGGTCATTTTGAACTGATGAAAATCAATAGATTTCAATTTATGTTACGGCCGTCAAATCGTTCTGCAATCCAATACCGTAGCTCTTCGGTCATTAGCATACCTTTTACTAACTGCTCTTCTATTGTATTGCCAAGGAATGATAGTTTTCCCTCTTCAATCACGACAACTCTATCGGGCATGGCCGCAAACACTCTAAAGAAGGAGTTATCCATACTGTCCAATACCATGCGTACCTTGGTGTCGTCTTTCATGTCGCTGGTAAAGGTTTCGTATTCACTATCCATTTCCATCAGAAGCCTGTAAAAGAATTAAATTGCTACTTCTTCAAATGCGACTTCGACATACATACATACATACATACATACATACATACATACATACAGACAGACAGACAGACAGACAGACAGACAGACAGACAGACAGACATTTGCAAATACACACAAAAGGAAACTTCATTTGAAAACCTTTAAACCTGAGAACACCAAAACTTACTTTGCTGCATTAATCCTGTCTTCCAATACCTTGTGTTCTTTAAAAAATGAGTAATGAGGCCCCAACTCTTGAGTTTCGCCAGCGGCATGGGCTTCCATTAGATAAACCATATAAATGTCGACTTTCTCCTTGTAGTCTTCGTATAGTTTCTTCAGAAAGCCAGGGTGCACAATGGCCTAAAATGAAATGAGAGGTAACTTTTCATTGATTTGCCCCACTAAATTATCAGATTTATCTAATATAAATATTATTTACTTGATATAATATTCAATGGAAAACAAAAGAATGACAAACTGTTAATGGGCTGTTGACACATTCGCTAATGCGAGAACCTGGGATTGAGAAGGGCGCCTTTAAAAAATCATAGGGCTGTCTTGGCTACATTTTGAAAGGCTGGTATGTTAGAAAACCATTGCATCCTTTCAGAATGGACCTTCATAATGTTGTTGGTCTCCTTTTATGATACCACGAAATTGCTATGACTCAACTAAACCGACTAACTTCATACAAATACAACAGGTTACAAAGAAAAACACTCATAAACGTTCTGTTATCACTAAATAACATTGGCCATTAGGAAGGCAGAGTGTCGGCAGTCCCTTGTACTTTTTATGTCTCATATTGTTGTAGTCTCTCGCACATACGACGGTGGGGGGATCGCAAGCGGAGCGCCGATGGCGCTAGCAGGGCATTCCGAATGCGAAGCACCACGAATGTATGCTTTCGCATCCGTTCCCCATCGAGACAGAAAAGGCACTAGGGACTGTCCACAGTCTATTAGGAAGGGTGAGAACATAATAGCTACGAAATGATTACATTGTCTTCATGAAATTGTCTTTTGTACCTTGATACATAGTTCAAATTTCTGATTGAGGCGATTAAAATGATGTATTGTTTGTAATGTGACTCCCTCATGACTCCTTTGCTAAACGAATGGATATAATCTAGGTTTCGAATCCGAAATAGCGTTTACTCAGTTCGTTTGAAATTCCTATTTTGGTGAACAGGATCGTCCCTGAGCAAACAGAGTTAGTATCTAGTTGCATATGTGTCAGTGTGGGCGTGTGTCTTTGTTTCATTGAAGATAGCTTTATGGAGGAGTCGCAGTCAAAATTCCAATAGCTTGGTTCAGCTTATTTACTGCTTCTTCAGGCATGACGATGTAGCGGCTGCTTGTCACTGTTGACTTCTGTGCTTAGTGAGTGGGTACAATGCAATAAATAAAAAATTCAATAAACTCTGTCCGGATCTCATATATTACCGCATTAAAAGTACTTTTTCATTTATCAATCTAATTAATGTGCTGAGAACTATGTGAATTTCTCTTACCCTCATTGGAGGTCAGGATAAGGAAGAGGCTATGAACACCAATGGCTTATCCTTAGAGGTGCTGAGACTAAGCATTGGGATTGTTTGTCTTGTTTCCATGTCAACCAGCGCAATGTTCGGTACTGGACTTCCGATTTTGATGCTTTCCAAGTGATGGCTGTCAACGTTTATTGTGTTTAAGAGTGCTTTCGTAATCTGCAGATAAATACAGATATTGCGATACGTTGCATCGTGAATCCATATAATACCCCTCGCTTCAAATATCAAGGCGAACAACAATATGTAAGTTTTCATGTTTTGAGAAAGTAAAATCCTCTGTTCGTTTACAATTAATGACAAATTAATGGTACTTTACACTCTATGATTGATAAGTCACTGTAAGGTCAATACATTCAAGAACATGCTAAAGTATCTGCAGAATAAAATAAAATACAGCATCTGCTGGGCAGTTATGCTGTAGGGATTAGTTTTTACTTCTTCTATTCCTACGTATCGTTAACACAATATGGACTCGTGTCTGAAATTAGTGTGGGTATCTTTAGATGACCATAAGCAGTACCTCTTTTTTAACATCACAATGTCTTGCAAAATACGGGTAGGATAAAGTAATAATAAGCATTATTAAAAGCGTGATCACAATGGAAGATCGACCATATCAACCCACCTCCTCGTCGTCGTGGTAGTGTCTGAGGATTTCTCTATTGACCATGGTGGCGCTACGGTGTTTGTATATGATGCCAAATTCATCCAATACATCCTGAATGTATCTTGCTCGGACTTTTTGGGATTTCAAGACTATTGACGCACCATCTTCGACAGTCGGATCGACTGCTTCAATGTATGCCCTTTTGAAATCTTCACTTACCATTACTTCAGATATCCTACGAGCAATCTTCAAAGTAAGATCTCTATCCTTTAAAAAGTCTGGGTCCATAGCTTAAACGAGAAACACATTCATTAGAATCTTGATTATAGTTTGTAAACATTTAACGCAGTACATGACATGATCATATCCGTCATGTGAAAACTATGTACATTTAATAATATTTCACTATGTAGGTTTACCTTTACAAGCTTCGGAGGAAGAGTTCAACAAATATCATGAGAAGAAAAAGCTTGCACAATCGATTTATGTATTTTAATACATTGAAATATACATGCTACAAACAAACATGTACTGACGAAGATAGATATACCAAATAGACACATAAACCATGCTTATCAATCATGTTTCTGAAGACAACATTTCCTCCATTGAATTGTATTTATTGGTAAATTTAAATAGTGCTCGCTTTTCCATTTTTTACCAAAAAGTGAGCAATTTGTAAGAGTTATTTTTGGCCAAATCTGCCGTGGAAGTTGTACACTTCAAAACGCTCTGACTTTACTGTGTATAATTGCTTTCTTTTGTATTGAATAAGTATAGAAAAAAATAAGCAATTGTGGGGATAAGCATTTGTGCGGGAAAACTTACCTATACTTGCCAGGCAATGTCTTCTGGAAGAGTCAAAATATATATGTGTACAAGGCAAATGATAGGTAAGAAATGATGCTTTATGTATGTATATACCCGTATTTTTTCTAACCTAAAATAATTGAAATCATTATGATCGGTGACAGCCAATCGTCTTCATGGATTGCAAAATAATAGTTTATTTTTACATCGTAGTTTCTCGGAATCTGATCACTCTTAATTTTGATGGTATGGAATCGGGTCCTTATTAGTTTACACAAAAACATTGTCTTGTTATGCTTGCTTTGGGGCCTCAGTGCAATGCTGAATAATCGGATACATTATCAGAAAAAATCAGGGTATGATTTCACAAAATTCACCGGTATTGTTAAAGCTATTAAAGCCCCTGTAGCCTTTCTAAAAGCCTTTCTATTTTCTCTGGTTTTCTTTAAATTATACAAATTTAAAGGATATAAAGTTTTACCAGTATTTTAACCGTTATTTTGGTTTCCCTCCATTTTTAAAAATTGGTAATATTACAAAGAAAGCATAACATATGGTGTCCCAGTGGAAAACATTCAGCACTATATGCATTATATTGGACTACTATGTTGTTCTGTGAAGAGTCCAATGCATATATGCACTATGTACTGTGTTTTTGCGTTATCTGCGTGAGAGCTCCATTTTATGTTTGGGCAAATATTTATTATTTATCTTGCTCAAAATTGCACATGTAGTCACAGTGGACAGTTTATTCTACCCGATTAACACCCCTCAATGAGTACATTCCCATGAACTTGTTTTAGTTTGGAAGAAAAATCACAAAAAATAATGCTAAAAGATAGATCTATCGGGCCTTTGATATTAAGCAACACAGGCAACTGGTAAATATCTTACCCAGACCAACAACAAAACAGCTTCACAGACGTTATGTAAGAACAAAAACCAAACATCAGGCAAAGGCTTCACATGGCTAAATGATGACCTTTTCTGTACCTCAGGCTACATTGGCTACCTCTTTTACAGCGTTAGGCTAGATCAACGGATTGGAGGAGCATTTTTCTCAATCACTCAGTCAAATCTTATCACTAAGATATTTCGTTTGAAACTGAAGTCAACAAGCTCAGCAAATAACTTGTTAGGGACGCCCACTTATTTATTTTGGATTTTCTCATTTAATTTTTGAGTTTTCACTGTCGTTCACTTCGCGATCGATCATAACGAGAAAAAGTTTGAGCTTAGTGACACAATAAAATGCAAATGGGCTTAAGGTAGTGTGCACCTCGAAAATGGAAGACTTAAACTTTTGCTCAAACTTTCCTCAATGAAGTTTTAGTATGTAATTAGATAGAAATTTGATAAGTCCCACCAAGAAAAGAAAAGGTCATAGATGAGGTCCTACAAAGTATTTCTCATGACGTCTGCTTTCCAACGTCTATGACAAAGGCCGATTTTGACCTGTTGTTTTTATTGTAGGTGGAGGATAGTCATCCGGAGCAAATGATTTTTTCCATACGAGTAGGTTAATGTATCCTGCAAACGTTTTCCTCAGTAAAGAAATATAATAAACTAACAGTGATGCCGTCGATGTCAAATAATATCATTTCTTTTCAAATATGTAATATGTACAAACTGTTGAAGACCTCTTACCTACAATCGCTAGTAAAGAACTTCTAAAAGGATCAGAAAGACTTGAACCAAGCAGCTATGCGGACAAGTGACGAAGGTATGAAGAAGTTAATGTACGTATACCCTGTGTATGTATCGTTCGGTAAGAAAAATGTAAATAATTACACTGAAGGCCAATCATCTTCACGGATTGAAACAAATAAAGTCCATTTTTCATCTAGTTATCTCGACCTTTCAGTCTGAAATTTTCTTGACACAAGAATGCGATAATATGAGAATGGAGCAGGTAAACAGTACCATCACCTCAAAAGGTCACCGAGATAATAAAGCTGCTGTGCTATATCGCCATAAAGGCGAATAGGTCATCGACTTAACTTGTTGCCCGATGTGTTGTTTGTCCTACCCTGTAGAGTTCGATCACCTTATCTGTTATATCACGGTACAACTACTGATTGGTGTTCACTAAAACAGTCATTGCAGCACTTATAATTCCAAAACGAGGCACACTACTTCATGGATATAAATAAATAAGACGCAACGGTAACGCAAGATACAGGTTAATACCTTTAGCAGACAAACAACCAAATAACTTCAAATACATAATGGAAGACAAAAGACAGAAATTATCACGGGTCTACATCAGCCATAGGCTTCACTTGACCCTGATAATGACCTCTTCTGTAACATAGGCTATATTGGTAACGGTTTTGCAGTGATAGGCTAGATGAACGACTAGAATGCGTCTTAATGCATTGTACAAAATACCTGAATTTGCCCGTCTGTAAAGTCTGACCACAATAACGTTTTGATTTGCAAAAGCATGTGAATTTCAAAGAGAAGGGAATCAAACATTATAAGTTCAGTTTACTGGATGGTAAACACGCTTAGATTGGAAGTTTTAAAAGCTGAAGTTGGCTAGCCGAGTCCTTAAAATGTTAGAAACGACAATTTTGTTGTTTGAACAAACAGAAAATATCAGTAAGAGTACATCAGGTCAATAGAGGTCCACTTTTGATCGTGAAGGCATTACCCTTCGTGTCCCAATAACTAGTACAGGGATGTGCATAGTCGTAAGCTGCGGGGGAGGTAGGGTGCCAGTTGCCCCCCCCCCCCTGTAATTTTAAGAAAAGTGCAATTTTCCGAATACACAGAGAGATAAAATCGTTAATATTTCCGGGGCGAGTCCTAGCATGTGTGCTTTGAATTGATGGTTTAACATCAATTGTATCTGTACTACCACTGACTCTTCGATATTATTTCTATTGTTGCTACGGTTTATTGTACGCTGGATTAACTGAATCTAGTGTTACTTTTTGCAGTGCGCGGAATAAAACGTCTCTCTCTTGCGGCTTAACGAATAATAAACATCTTTGTGTGGGAAAATGCGAAAAGAAGCGCGCTCACACATACATAGACTGTACATTTAGTCAAGTAACACAGTTAGATTAGTCGCCTTCATTTGAACACTGTCAGCTATGGAAAATTTGCCAACAATGTAAATAATGAAAGTCCGAAGAAACGGCGTGTCAAGCAGTCTATTTTGACATTTGTCAGGAAGCGGGGAGGGTAAGCATACCATTTGTAGCAGGTTAAATGAAAACGTCATTCAACATGACGTCAGGTCCCATGCATTGCAGTGACTGGGAACACGTTCGATCGGCAGGAAGATCTCTATTTGGAATATTTGATGGCCCTGAAAAGGGCCTGTTTGGTTTGTGAGCGATCAATATGATCGCTGTGAATCAGAGATTGGAGCCTATTCTAAGTGTTCCAGTTTGGTACGGGCAAACTGAAACATTACTGCATTTTCGACGTAGGCTTCAATATTAATGCAGCAACAGCACCGAAACGTCTTCGAATAAATCCCCAAACTTGGTGTTTAAGCGGAGGCTAAATAGTTTATCATGAAGCTCATTCAGAATTCTGGTGTTCCCATAGTAAGCCCCGGAAGTCTGGTTGCTGTTGTTGTTGTTTGTATTGTTGTTTATCTTGACATTAGTCGTGTTGTTTGTTGACCAATAAAATTCAACGAACGCAACTATCGTGCTGTTGTTTCAAATGTAATGTAGATGTCCCCAGAACTTTACAACGACGCCATCATTAATGACCAAATGCAACTTGCTCCCACCGTACACTCTGTACCTATAGGTAGAGAGTGTACGTTGGGAGAGAAATTTGAAAGTTACTGATCACTAAGTCCTAATCAGAATTGAAAAAAAAAGACAAAAACGAAAATGTTTATAATCATGATAGCCGTAGAGGAAAGATGCCAGATCGAAGTCATTGAAGTGTGATTTTTATAAACTTTGGCTAAAAATATTGAACTTGAATTTTTTCATTTGCTATTTTGCGGTTACTTTATATCACACACATAAAGTATATCATTGTTATAGCTTAGTTTTCGCTATGACCAGGACGTATATCCAGCGGATGCGTAGACATTATAATTGCTGCATTCAGCTTTGTTTGCCAATAAATATGCAAAACATGTACGTTTATGTTAATTACGCAAATCCTAGGTAAGCCAGGTTCTGCCCCTGGGCAATTTGGTCAGGCTATGGCCCTGATCAGGCTTACTAGAACGACGAAGTGTCTATTTTTAAGTTCCGGGACAAGTACCGGGTCCTTCGAAACAATGCATTCTCTAGTATTTAAAGAACTACGCTCTCTACCTCATTAAAATATATCTAGTCTTAAAGCATGACTGTGGTGTTGTGTCCTTGAGCAAGGCACTTTATTCCTCATTGTTTCTCCCCACCCAGGAGTAATGGGTACCTGGTAGGACAGTGGTTGTTATGTGTGCGTTTAGCTCTGCTGCGCTTATTGGCTGCACATGTGAGCTGTTGTTTGCTCCCCAGGGAGTTGGGTGGTATTATATAAGGTCCAGTGACCAGGGGTAATAATGATTGTAAAAGCGCCTTGATCACATGTACTTGTGGATATGTGCGCTATATAAGAACCAAATATTATTATTATTATATTATTAAAGCCTATATATTGGTGAATGATGCTGCGTATGAAAGTATAGGGTAGTAAGAGTACTTTTGCCCAGTAATAATTCTGGCGACACTTCAATGTTTGAGACCGATTTAAATTTATAATGCATTAATCAGATTCACACTCTAAGCCTATACATGGTTCCAACGGAGGATAGGAAAGGGCATTCAAAACCGTTTTACCATAATAAACATCCGCCCGCCTGACTTTGTCTTACACTGTGAGAATATAATTGTGCTACGCTCTTATTAATAAAGTTTCATCACATTTATCAATAACGTTTTAAAAGGAATTTCCCCTATGAAAGCCGGATTATTGTAAATCTTTGCAAATGTAAAAAGCTACGTTACTGATTGGAGGTGCCGTGTTAAGTCCCAGAATCTCATAATTTTGCCATGTTTCAGCCTTTCATTGTCATTGAAGTGCACACATGAATTCTTTTCTCACAGCTGGGGTCAGAAGATGTTCTTGGTTATCTTTATCCCTGTTTTGAATATGTTTTCATTTATTTAGAATATGATGCCTGTGAATATACAGCGGCTAAATTTGAGTTGGAAATAAACGTACAAAATGTTCCGGTTTTTGTCGGAGAACGCATATGTTTCAAAATGTGTTCCTGTACCACCATTTGACCCCTCTTTGCATATGTCACGAAAGTGTCCATCAAGGTTATTCAAATTTATCATACGGTGAAAGCGATGCTCTGAGAATTCAAAAGTTCCCGACCAGTGTATGCAAATGACTGCGTCATCAGTAATTCCTTTATTATGCGTCCACATTCCTGAAACTTACCGTTTAACGGTTACTATATGATTTAGTTTGCTGTAGATGAAATAATAGATATGTACTCAAATAATCGCAATCATACCAATCCATAATCCAATAACACTAGGTCAAAATTTGTAAGACAATAGTTGTAAACATAGACACAAAACAGCACAGAACAGACAGTAAATAGACGGTACACAAACAAAGTCATATTCATGAAAGAAAGATATATGGACCTCTGGCCAGAAGACCAAGAAGTGATGTCAGGTGTTTCGAAAATAGTAAGCGCATCCTGCCCCACATGTGGCACCCGCCATATATCAATCTGTAAGTCAGATAGGTAGTGGTCACTAACTAAGGCCCCATGTCACCGATGCCATCAGTGATCATTTGTCGAAGAGAGATATCGTATTTATCAACCAGCTTGCGATACCTGCCAAAAAGCGTTTGAATGTAGAGACAAGTCTTGCTCTGGTGTAACCTTGATTTAACAGTTTGAAAGAGAGATGGCCATGTCTCTCTACAAAATCACCATATGAGCTGCATGCTCTTGCATATCGAATAAGCTGGGAAATGTATACCCCATAAGCAGGTGAGAGTGGAATATTACTGATGAGGTGTGGAAAATTAATTATACTAAAGTTGAAATCATCTCTCAACTTTGCAGTTTCAGTGTACAAATTTTGACCCCATTGACTAAAAATAAATTAAATGGGCAAACCCCAAGTATAGATGACCTGCTATTTTGACCTATTTCTCTGTCGTTTATGAGTAAGAGGATAAGTTCATACAGTTTTGACCTTGACCTCCTCGGGAGATAAGAGGTAAACGATATACTTTATAATTTTTAATAAAAAAGAAAATATCGTGACAAATAGTGCTAGTTTTTTTGATGTCGTAATTCGTGTCACAATAAACAAGTCCAAGAATCGGCCCTATTTGCACTGCAGCACGAAGTGGCTGCTTTAACCTCAATTGAAGTAAGGTCTTTACTTTCTCAGTAAACATTTTCTTGTTTGCTCCGACAGCAAAATGTTGAGATTTGTAAGCAGTAAGCGATACTGATTCCTTTACCATTTATTAATTAAAGCGATGTTGCATTTTCGAGACCAACTTTAACTTCATGATACTTTTCATCCGATTAAAACATGAGGCCTACTATACAAACGAAACAAAGATGCGCTTTAAGCTTTTACATTGTTACGGAGATAGCGCGAGAGGTACAGGCAAGGATACCCGGATTCTCCACCATCTTACTATCGTTTTTCCTGGAGGTTGTTTTCGTCTCGTTGACTCGCCTCGGCTTGCTGAGAGGTACTGGGGATCTTCAGAGTATCGATTACGCGAGACGCTCAGAGTTCGTTGGCACTATATAGACTTTATTTCTCGGTGGACAAGCTTAAAAGGTGTCATTGACTGAGATACGCTTCTGCCATTGTCGAAATGTTTTGAGTTACTAGTTGGTCGTTCTGTCCTGTCTGTTGTATCCCCTGCTTTGGTTGATGTATTCCTCCCTCGTATTGTTTTAGAATAGGGTTTTAAACGTTATCTTAAGACTTGGCTTTGATCATACAATAGATATGAATTAAATATAAAATGATAAATCCAGTAATAATAATTAAACAGCTCTTGATCTTAAATTTATGTGTCAGAAATGATATTCAAAACTCACTTATTCCTAATAGCCTACACAACACATTTGTCAACTGTTCACAAAAATACTAAAGCTATCCAAAGAATTGTATTGGACTTTGAAGTCTATTAAATAAGTAATAACAATTATGTGACGCTTTTTGGAATTGAGGTCATACTATACATGCTGTACCCCATCGTTTAATTGATGATATAGTCATATGTGGGTTTCCCCAAAGTCAACCCAAACCCTTGACTGAAAGCATAGTGTTGAGTTTTCGTTCTCATGCAAAGTCATGTTGGAATCAATGATATTGTACGGCTGAGTCTCTTTACAGTCAAAGGTAGACGATAGCTTGACAAAGCAGAAATCACAAGACAACAGGGTAAATACGGGGAAAGACAGATGCATAGACTTCCGGTATTGAAGTGATGCTTTTAGATCTCAGTTGCCGAAGATATACGCCATATTTATCCACTAACTCAAGGTATCTGCAAAATAAGTGTTTTAATAAATCTACCAATCGAGCTTACAGGTTGAAAATAGAAAATATTTTATTTGTGTGAAAATGCAGCAAAAGTAATTACATGTTGTATACTAGCATACCTAACAGTTGGAAAATGTATATATAATGTGTGCTTGTGAAACAAAAGAGATAATCTGGAAATAATGAAAAAATGTAGGTAGACCTCCGCTATTAACTGGCCAATACCTAATGTGAGATTTGAAGAATACTCACTTTTATGAAATCCTGGAGTGGAATGAAAGACTAAAGCAATATGGTCAGAAAGAAATAAAATGTGAAAATGAGTATAACACTCTGTAAAGGAGAATTACATTACATGGGGGTGTGACAGCAAAACAAACAGGAAAAAGTACTGAATTGAGGTGAAATAGGAAACTGGTAAAATTGACAAGAAGAAAATAGACAGTTATTTAAAGTGATCGAGAGAATGATGTACTCTTTCGAGTCCCTAATTCGTTCCATCAAGGTCAATGATGGTCGTAAGATATCCAATTTAATGTTGTTATTTTATTCGATACCTTTAAGATCTCACGGGTATGCTCGTATGCTTGCTTGCTTTCAGATATACGTTGTCTAGAATCATTGGCAATTCGATTAGTCCATTATTAATTATCTGCATGTCTAATACTGCACTCAATTTATAGTCGCATTCAGTTTGCCGACTTTGCTAACATTGGAAGACATACTGCAGGTACATTATTACGAGGAAAAACATCTGCTTGCACTTTATCCCGTTTATTTGCACACGTCAATTTTTGACATGTTGAAATACATGGCCAACACAAAATTTTCGGAAACGTCAGCTTCTTTTCTTTGTTCTACCCAATTAAGTAAGATTCAAAACAATGCTGGTCAGACAATACTTAATTTAAATTGACATTACACTTTCCTATTGTCTTCGTTTTACTGTCCTAATTATGTATATCTTGTTCCCTTGCATGACCTCACACATATAATAGCCAAGAAAGATTACAAACATTCGCTTAGTTATCTCTTTCCAAAATCTATCATGATGCAACGTTATCCTCCCACGTGCACGTCACACTCATATTCTCGGCTTTATCGTCTACAATGATGTAGCTGTGGATACTATCACCAAATGACCCAAATGACTATGCAGCACAGTCGCAGAGTTATAAACAGAAAGTAGTGCTGGCCACTTGACGATACTCAAAGGGATGAAGCTGTGCCGACCAGTTCAAGATACTGCATTTCTTAATATCCAATGCTTTTCCATAACTTAATTGCAATTAATATTGTGACAAAGTGTATGAAACGAGTGGGTTGAATCAAATGTGGATATAAAAAAATTCAAAGGAATTGTTGCTTGATTTAAAAGTTTAAGAAAACACGTACAGGCCAATCCAAATATTTGACTTTTCCACTTTATGCACCACAGTTCCCCACGATAAACTTAAACAAGGGTGTCATCTCTTGAAAAACAAGCTCTCCGGCATAAAAATGGCAGTAGAAGGTACAAATTCATTACCATCAAACATAGGTCAGGTTATTTTAGTAACAACATGGATGCCCAGCATAAATACACAGATGAAGAAATTATTAAAATGCTTGATTTCTTGATAGACAACATAATTACTTCTTAGGTTTTGTGGTATGACATTTCAACAATCTATCGGCATACCAATGGTTTAAAATCATTTGCGCACCCCTTCTTGCTGACTTATTTCTGTAATCATATGAAGCAGTTTCTAAAATCCTAGAAAATTCCTACAAAGCAGGGTCTAAAAACTTGCAAGGCGTTTTAACAACACACACAGATATATTGATAGTCTGATTCGTCGTCAACCACTCGCCCCTTTGCGGAAACAGCTTGGCGCAACCAACAATTGATTTTTGAGTAGGCCCGCGGAGCGGTGATCATGCTCTGGCTCGCGAGAATGGATCTGATAAGTCGAAACAATCCAGACATATCAAATTACTTACATCATATTTATCGTGATCAGTTGAAAATTTAAGAAATAACCGATGGCAAGAACTCGGGTTCATATCTTGATCTGTTCCCTCAAGTGGGTACTAATGGGCTACACATTGACATACACTAAGCTGCATGACAAAAGGGATGATTTCGATTTTGAAAATATAAATTATCCCCACTTGTTAAGTAATATTCCGTCTGCACCTGCTTATGCTGTGTACGTGTCTCAAGTTCTCAGATATTGTAGAGTGTGATTTCTAAGCTGATTTTCAAGTAAGGCAGTTCATTGGCATCAAAACTAGTGAGACAGAGATATACATCAAAAAGACTAGTAATGACTTTCAAAAGGTTCTATAATCGATATGACAACATTGTGGCCCAATACGATACTCAAATGATTGGCGACAGCATTCCTGGCTTTGACTATTACAGTGATTCATATACTGTATTACCTCATACAATATTTAGACAATTTTGGGTCCAATTCTGACAGGTGTAGCATTGATGGCAGGGTACGTTTACCCATTCCAGACACCTGGTACCATCACCAACTATCAGTTGTTCGGATTGTCCTACTTAAAGGGACAAAGTTGGAATTTTGTTTGATACGAAATACTATTTATATTGATTGACATGTTAAAAGATACTGAATGAATGGGTGACCATGCATACATTCGACCCTGGTTTTAGACAACTAGATGAAACCATCGCGAGAATGAATTAATGGTCATGACCATTAATTCATTTTCGCGATGGTTTCATGTATCGTGTCTAAAACCGAATACACGCATGGTCACCAATTCATTCGGTAGCTTTCAACATGTCAAACAATATAAATAGTATCTCATATCAAACAAAATTCATGAAATATTGGCCGACTTTGTCCCTTTAACTTTGTAAATCACAAAAGTTCATTGACCTGGTAATGTATTACCATGAATGAAATGATTATAGGACCAGTTTTAACGTCATATTGGTTCGGAATCTTTTGCCAGTCCGTCACATTCTCAATGGTAGTCTTTCCTTTGTCACTTTCCACTTCTTTCATCACTACATCGAAGTGTTAAACTTGACCTTTAAATTCAATGTATTGAACGATCAAAATAAGATTAAAAAATTAATCATACAGTCAATGTAAATTAAGGTAAAATCGAATGATATGTAATAATTTTAAGGCAACGTTACGGTCCATAACTATTAAGCTGGCCCATAATGAAAAATGCGACATGCCTTCATTTCGAAATCAGTTCCATCGGGTGATTTTTCATGAAGGAAGCACATTAAAGCGAACTTAATGTGCTTGGAAATACCATAATAGCTATTAATTAGAAATGTGTTAAGGGAATGTCATACGTAGGAATGTACGAAGGAGAGGGCCGCAGGGAAGTCTTTTCCGTGACTCGTGCCTTCAAACTTGGACAAGAAATGATGTTTGTGACCTGTTGAAATTGCAACATCACGCTGATATACAATTTCAGGTATTCGCAATGTATGGCATATTAAATTTTACCCGGCAACCAATCTCGAGTTGGGAAGTGTGTGGCAACACTTAATATACCAAAGACAAAATTGAGTCTGTGCCAGTTTAAAACAATACAGGTACATATAAATTCTACTCCCCGAAAGGAGTTTGTGAACCGCTTCTTTCACTATTGACATAACATTATCATCATTTTGATAACAACTTCTATTTGTTGACTTTTTTATCTCTGAGGGTACGGAGTCTAACTATAGCAAGCGACCTCTCATCACGACCCGCGATGATCAGATGATGCAATCTCTGTCTGGTTTAGGTAGAAGTACGTGGTTTCAGACAACACTGATCCTCAATTTCTGAAATCGTTCTTGTTTCTCTCTCTTGGTAGTAAAACCCCCGACACCCATTAATGTTTCTTGTCAAATCCCATTTAAGATGGTTGCAATAGTTCTGCAAAAACGAATCAGAAACTATCCAAGTCGTGAAGTATTTCACTTTATAGCTAACAGTCAGTTCAATTACAATAGCAGAGCACAGACTGTACACAAAGATAACAACGGAAAGTTCAGTGAACTATAGAAATACATAGAGCTAAAGGCTCCGAACAAAATATGAAGTAAATAATTTGCACGACTTGACATGTCCTATTAATAGATTAAGTCAAGTAAGATCATTTCTGTATGAACCTGCCAATGACATTTCATGTACACTATGTTTGTGCCACTTGATGGAACCACCTTTCTCAATATGTTTAAAACGAGTATTAAAGGGACAAAGTCGGCCATTTTATATGAATTTTGTTTGATACAAGATACTACTTATATTGTTTGACATGTTGAAAGATAATGAATGGTGACCATGCATATATTCAACCCCGGTTTTAGAAAAATTAAATGAAACCATCGCGAAAATGAATTAATGGTCATGACCATTAATTCATTATTGAGATGGTTTCATGTATCGTGTTTAAAACCGGGGTCAAATATATGCATGGTCAGTATCTTTCGACATGTCAAACAATACCGGTATAAGAAGTATCTTGCATCAAACAAAATTCATGAAAAATGGCTGACTTTGTTCCTTTAATCAATACAAATGCCAAAGTGGATAGTTTTCACTTGCCAAAGTATGTCTTCATGAGATTATATTATAAATCAGTTCATCTCTGTCGCTCTGTTCACTTGTCCAGAATGCACTGCATCTTCACAGCACGATGGAAATTAAAGGTATACAGTCACCTGTAATCTAAATATGCTCATATATGGTCAAAGGGGCGTTCCTTGGTATTCAAAATGCCAATGTGAGGGCGTTGTTTTAAAAAGCGGCCAACTGTGATTGGTTAGATTTTCCCTTTCCATGGTAACTGTGCCAAAATTGGAACAGGTGACAGCATACCAGTAATATGTGTGAATCACGGTATGACGATGATGTGAGTAAACAGAAACAACAGTTGCCACTCTTATACAATAAAATACTAACCGACCAGCAGGAGATTAAAAAAATTGTAAAAATAGAGAGAATAAACACGGGCATTTGGGGTTCCTTCGTCAGCACTAAAACACGTGGGAGAAACGTGGAAATGCAAGAGCTAAAAACAACCAATCAAGTGAGGGACACGTCAAACGCATTAAATTGTACACATCCAAGTAGTCTGGTTCCCTGCCCCATTTCTACTGCTGGTTAATGGTTGCGCTGCTACGAAATATAGGAATCTGGTATGGGTTATTGCGAGCATGGCTATCACACAGGTTATCGTAACGTTGCTTGGATAGTCGTTCGAGGCGGGCGGCCGCAGGTCGCCGTTTACTTGTCTTTTTTTTCCAAGTGAACGGCGACCTGCGGCCGCCCGCCTCGAACGACTATCCAAGCAACGTTACGATAACCTATGGGCTATCACTGGTCATTATTACATGTCTTGATGTGAGTGCAAATCAGTGCAGTGATTTGAATAGGAATATCCGGGGAGTAAGTGGGCCGTGTAAACGATATACCGAGCGGTTTCCACACTTACCCGGTCCGATGAATAGAGATACTTCGACTTTTTTGACGTCACAGTAGACGCTTAACACTACATGTTTCAGTACATATCCGTCCGCGCACTGCAGTTTGGACTTTTGTTTTGCTGTAAATATGTTTGATGCTCATCGATAATGGTTAACATTGTTTGCGAATGCCGTGCATGAAACTAAATGTCATGCAGCGTTAACCGTGAAGGGCATATAATAAAATATATATTGCCTGAATATATGGGTTTATGTGCCCTCGCAGCAGAAGACAATTTGCCCACAGGCGTTTTGTTGACTGGCTAGTTTGTAGAAGTGTAGTTTATGGTACTGTTACGTGCAGAGAAAACGAACAAAAGGGTGAACTCAGCAGTTAACGTTTAAACAAAATTTATTACGAAAACAAAACTAATTGCTAAGTCAGGGACAGAGTACAAGCTTTAAAAGTGTACAGACTACTTATCTCAGCTGGGACGGCAAAGCTCCAGTCTCAGAGTTGTAACAGTCAGTCGGATGAATGAACAGTCCCTTGGCTTGCAGGCCTGAAGCTGCACACAGTCCACAGTATAAATCCAGCGTTGACAGTGAAGGTCTTGAAAAGTCTTGAGAATGACTACTGCTGGAGTTTAGTAACACACAAGAGACACGATCCCAAAGTCTGACTGGAAGCTGAGCACGTCCCTTTATAAAGGCATATAAGAACAATCTAGAACTTTTATTGACATGCTAATTACTGTTCTAAAATTATCTCCCTTACACAACTAATCAACTTTCCAGAGCATTCCAAACATGACTAATTGAATTCAAGGTTGTGAGGTCATCAAGGGCAGTGACCTTGAGAATGTTCTAGACTAATTGAACTCAGGTCATGATGAGTGTGGGGGAAATGACCTACATAACACTACGTTCCGACGTTCTGTTCCGTTGCCTTATCACAAGGTGTGAAACAGACTTGTCCGGCCTGCGAAGAAAACTGCCTGTTCTAGTCGAAAAATAAACACGAATCCTACAGTCAATTACCTCCTTCGACGCGGAAGGCTCTCTACTGTCCAACATACACTCTCATGTCACGATAAAATGAAAACTAGGCATTCCTGACGTCCACCGTTGTAATAACGCAACTCATTATCATAATGGAACGCCGTCCGCATCGCTGATTGGTCCGTGAGCAACGCCATCAACGGCATCAGAATGAGATTCCGCATCGCTGATTGGTCCGTGAGCAACGCCATCAACGGCATCAGACTGATTCACCACTTTCCATGTGCGGACACCGTCCATTATGATAATAAGTTGCGTTATTAAAACGGTGGACGCCAGAAATGCCCAGTTTGTCAAAACACGGCAGATTTCTCATAGTTCTGCGTGGCTGGGCTGTGTTATCGGCGTTATACGGACTCCCACCTGAGTGGGGCCGTATAACACACAGCTCTGCCACGCAGAGCTAACTCTAGCCCTGCGTACGATGCTGTGTGTTCCGCTACAGCGTTCCTGACACACAGCGTACACTGCGTACGTACGCAGGGCTAGCGAGAGAGTTGCCGACATCGACGGTTTATTTACGAAAAAAGAATAAAAGACTGGCATTTTTGGAAGCGATCGAGTAGCTGAGGTAGGCAGGGATACGACTGGGCCCAAGAACGCTGAATTTCGGCAGTAATTTGGCTTTTTACGTCAAGTCCAAAAATGGATTTGAAGTCACCAACTCTACGTACGGGTCTTTGCAGGGCTGTGGTGAGCGGGGTTATTAGCTGTAGCGGAACACACAGCATCGTACGCAGGGCTAAGCTAACTCTGTCATTAATATGAAGTTCAAATTCTGACTGAAACATTAACCCATACCTGACCCTATTTTCGATAGCAGCGCAGCCAGCGGTAGAAATGGGGCAGGGGACCAGACTATCACCCAGCTGGTGTTAGAGTGCCAATTCCAAGTTTGAAAATTGTCGCCTGTTCTAGTTAGTGACGGGTAGAGTTGTTAGTGGAAAAAAATTGCACTAACTGCCATATCGGACCGACCGTAATGGGGTGGTGTGCAAAAATGTTTGGCCACTAGGTATGCGAGTTTTTAGTCGATCACAGTGTGGAGATGTTTGATAAATCTGTCGGCTAGACGATGTTTTGTTTCGCCAATGTATAGCATGCTGCACCGTTTGCATGTAGTACCATAGACGATGACACGCCGGAAATATTGAATCTTCCAGGAGGGCTGAATAAAATTAGTCGTGAAAGTGTAAGGACAGTTGCTACAAACATGATATTGATAATATGCCAGTTGCGCGGTCGTGATTTTGTAAACCACAGGGAACTCTGACTGAATAACAGTAAACAAAAAAATAAAAAATATAAAAATAAAACAATAAATTTGTCATTAATGAAAAGAATAGAATAGAAAAACTGTCAAGATAAAGAATAAAGAAAACAATCAAGTAAACGAAATAAACAAGTAAACAAAAACAAACAAGTAAACAACAACAAACAAGCAAACAAACCTTGCTGTGGAATAATTCTCCTCTCTAGATTCACCTTGCTATGGTCATGGTCCTCCACTCTAAAATACTCTAACATGGCGTGCAGCGGCCGTGTGTAAAAACCATAGGAAACCCAGAAATCTGGTAATTGTTGTTGTTGTTTGTATTGTTATTTATGTTTATTAGTCGTGTTGTTGTTGTTGTTTTGACCTTCAACGAAGATAACTGTTGTGTAGTGGTTGTTTCAAACGTAACGTAGATGTCATAAGAAACGCTACAAGGAGACTATCATTCTTTAACCAAATGTAACTCTATGCCAACAACACGATGGGAACTAATTTGGGATAATTTGATTTTCATATTTTTCAAATTTCTCAAAAGTGTTAGGTGCCGTACAGCTGAACGTTGCAATATTGCAAATTACTCATAAAAACAAGAGTGTAGTATAAAAAGAAAAGCTGATGAGATTACATTTGTAGATTACTTTACCATCCAATTATCCAAAATTAATTCCAATCGTGTTCAACGTACACTCCCTTCATGAAGTCAAAGTCTAAACGATAGTAGAACAACGTACAGATTCTGAATTTAATAGAAGAATTCAGATCACAAAATTACTGTATGCCAAGAGAGATTAAAGCATTGTCGTTTTACAAATTTCACTGATGTTGCAAACTTTTTGCGAATCCATATGATGGCTGTCGTCTGCAAGTTATTGCTGATGTAGCGCCACCTAGTCCTTGCCGCACAAGCATGAGTACACACTGTTGCTGTTGAATTTAATTGCAACAACAGTAAGAGTGTGTAGCATTGAGGCGATGATGTAATGCATCGATGAGAATGAGAAGTCAATAGATAAAACTGGATAAATATTGCCAACCAATAGCATTGACAATTAAAGTGATACATTATGTTCATTTTGCTGAACAACCAATCAATGATGAGACGTTGAGTCGTAAATTATGGCACAGGAACCACACAAATGATATGTTCATTAAGCTTGGCAACAATGACAATACACCAAGTAATGGTTAAGTGCCATTCGGGCGACTTAACCACGTGTAGCGCTTAATCTTTTTTGAGACTGAAAAACAAATAGAAAATACACATAGAACACGAAAATTGATCTGATTGTGCGAAAAAAGAAGGAGACAACCTACCAATATAAAGTTTAACGTAATGAAGTGCCATCCGTATGACATGCCTCATGAACTAATCTTGCCTGTGAACATTTCGAAAGGCGTGATTGCACAAACCAGACAAAATGTCATTTAACCTTACTGTTACTGTGCAAATACTTTGAGATTATCACTACATGGAGATGAAGCTTCGACTCCTGTCATCAACACGCTGCAAAACCTGTAAGACAATTATTAGGTTAGGCAAATGTTAATGAATTTCACATATTGTTGGATACAATTGCCGGGGTTGATTAGATATTGTTAGCTTATTATTTGTGACATAAAACCTGTAGGTATAACTGCTACGTAACTATCATTTGCAGTGTTGTGAGTTTGAAATAGATGGTTACACAAAGACTGACCTATTTGCAACATCATACCTTGTCCTTTTTGTGGTTTTTAGGGGCAAGATATTTAATTTTACCTACGTACCTTCTCGAGTTTCCACCCATGCAGAATTCTAGAATGCAGATTTTCAGGAATGAGTTTTGACGCCTGTTTCATATTTTGTACTTCGTTTGCATACACTAATTACTAATATGCAAAAAGCGTGACTGTGACCGCGGCTTTGGTCTCTGTGTTTGAATTTCAAAATAACGCTAAACCATAGATTTTTTTTTGAGTAAGTGCCTCTGCATGAAATATTTGTTATCCCTTCAAAGGTACCTGTGAGCCATGTCTTACATTACCGGTGATAACAACACTGAGGATACCAGATGACCTTTCGCCTCTCAAGGTACGGGTTCTTGATATAACCCACTGACCCGTCATGATGTCTCTGATCGAGTCGTGACTACATAGTCTTTCTACTGCAGGCTCCACGAATCAAAATATGCGACTTCAACACTGTCTCTGGCAAGAATTTGTATTAATAAAATAGCTAAATTATTGACAGCCAATCTAGACATGTAGGAGCAAGGAATGACACATTTTATTACACGTATATCTGTCAACTATGAAGTTCATATGCACACACAAATACAGAGCACTTCGTATACTATCAAATCAATGTAAATAGCCTACCACTTATTAATGGATTTGATGCACGAATTCAAAACTTGAAACTTAAATTTTTTTTGCGACTACCTGTGACCATCTTACTTGGAGACTGTTCTGCTTGTGAACCGTCTTTTTGACAATAATATGTTGCTTTTAGTTTAGCTAATTAATTAACCATAAAGGTACGGTCCCAGTTGTTTTTGTCATCAAATATCATCAATTAGTCGACAGAAGAATGGCCTTTGTCCATAAACTCATCAAAATATGAATTATTAATAGGAAAACTTGATACAGTAAAAAAATAGGTTGTTACAAGATTTCATCAAATTTAAAGTTTTGTGTATATGCGGTAGGGTACCTAAATGCAAAGATCATTTCAACCTACGAGGATGCCCATTTATGTGAAAGATAAAAAGACTTCCTTACTTGGCAAATGTTCTAGATTGACAATTTGTTTGACATGTTTGACATCACGTCAAAAAACGGCGATATCTTGGCTCTGTTTCATGAACTTGACCGCAGATAAACGGTTTCTCAAGAATGAAGAGAAATACTTTTCTTAATTTCATTGAATCAGAAGCTAGTATTGTTTGTTATTTGACTTTTTTTCCTTTGAACATCAACATATCACGAAAAAGCCAAGTAAGTATCCCAGCCATAAAATTTACTGTGAGCTGTCGGTGATGACGTTTCAACCTAAACACGGTTCGTATTTTCCTTGAATGGCATCATTATATCACCAAACTTGTCCACTTTTATCTGCTGCAGTATTTAATGAATCATCACAGTGTTTTAGTACAGTTATCTATTATAGAATATTAAACGACAAACTTCTTGGACAAGCTGATTTAATTTACTTATTGAAAAAATGTCCTTCGAACCAAGCTCGGAGTTCATCTGTCATCAGAATATTATCCGCCACTTGATCATCTAAACGACGCCCGAGAAGTGCCAGTTTCTTGTTTGTGATTACAACAACCCTGTCTGGCACAACAGCGAAACTTTTATTGAAATCGTTTTCCATATTATCCATTACAACGCGGACTTTTGAGGTGTCACTGATGTCACAAGTAAAAGTTTCATGTTCGCTGTCCGTTTCGACCAACATTCTGAAAAAGAGATACATTTTTGTTAAATTCTGATTTCTAGCCTCAAACACAAAATATAATCGTTCCAAGGACTGGTGTGTATACCATAAAAACAAAGACATTTAAACAAAACAAAAAATGCAATTTACGATTTCAAATATTTTTAGTATTCGTTACTAGTGCAATCTACTGCCTTGTTCACAGGTTTGGGTTGTCTCACCTCGGATATACAGTTTTAATGCCCAGGTTACAGGCGACAGTGTCACTTAAAAATGTCAGACGATGCTTAAACTTTCCTAGTATAACAATATGTGAATTGAAGCCATTTGCTAACTTCCTTTTGTATGAATGAAATGTGTCATTGTTGTCGTAAAAGAAAAAAACTAAAAAATGGCAATCTTGTTACATCTATTAACCAGTTCGCAGATATTGAAACTTACCTAGCAGCCTTGATTCTATCTCCTATTTCTCGATGCTGGTCAAACATGCTGTAATGTGGACCAAGCGCATGATGTGTATCCTTCGGATGAGCTTCCATCAAATACACAAAGCAAATGTCAACTCTTTCCTTATAGTCTTCGTACAGTTTCTTCAGTAGGCCACTTTTAACGATGGCCTAAGTCAAGAAAATCTGTTATCATGAATTTGGCAAATCTGTGTATATCATGAATGAACACTCTATAGAGTTAGAACTTTAATAAAAGATCATGTCAAATACAGTGGGAGCTTGAAATTTACATGTTGGTTTAGTTCTGCGAAACGTATGCCCATATTTGATGGTGACAATGCGATCTATATTGTCACACATTAAATGTATTTCACATACCGTTAGTTTAATGATAGTCATTTTAAAATTTAATGCTGAAAGTTCGTTGATTTGTAACAAAAACATCACAGTTGAAAATTGTTCTCACCTTTGCTGGAGGTCAGGATATCGAGGAAGCAATAAAAGCCAATGGTTTATTCTCAGAAGTGCTGAGACTCAACAGGGGAATATTTTCTCTTGTTTCCACGTCAATCAAGTAAATATCCGGGACTGGACTGCCAATTTCAATTTTGTTTACAATGTAGCCTTCTATGTTGACGGTTTGGGAAAGTACTTCAACGATCTGAAAAATGACAAGAGCCTTTTTTCAGATCGACAATATATTCCAAATGTGGTAGTAGTATTTGTCCTCCCCTCCCCTCCCCCTCAATGGCTGATGAAACTGACCAGTCCCTAAATTTGGATGAGTGAGTTGGCGAAGTCGTTTCTTTATCATCCATCCTTTGTAAACGCTTTAGATCGCTCGCACACACCGAAAAGAGACTTGAGTAAAGAACAACAGAAAGGTCCAGGATAAAGTAAAAGGTAAAGACGGAGCAAATATTGTGAATATCAAACACTTTTAATCTCGATGTGGACGCATGTCCCAAAGGTACCATTAACACGATTGGAACTAATTTGGGATAACTGGATCTTTATATGTTTAAAATTTCTCAAAAGTGTTAGGTGCCACGTGGCCGAATGTTGCAATATAACAAATTACTAAAAAAATACAAGTGTGTAACTTAAACAGAAAAGCAGATGAGCTTACATTTGCAGACTTAATCGACATTACTTCACCATCCAATTATCCAAGATTAGGGCCAATCGTGTTAATTTGAAATGCGTACCTACCTCTTCGTCATTTGTGTACTGTCGGAGAATTTGATTGTTCAGAGATCCAAAAGTATTGGTATTGCAGGAAGCCCCTATTTCGTCGACAGCGTCTTTGATGAGCTTTGATCGTACTTCTATGAGTCTAGCTACTATTTTGCTCGCATCTCCCTTAGTTGGGTCTGCTGCATCTATCAGCTGCTTTCTGAAATGTTCACTCTTCATTAGGCAGGCTATCTTCTGTGCGACCTTCAGTGTCAGATCTCTGTCCTTGAGAAAATCGCCCATGATTGTGATACTGAAATGGGTAGAAAGATCATGTATTTTTGTACGTCATTGAAGATAAATAAAGTACTCATTTTGACTTCGTCCATATCAGTTGGTTTCAAACTTTTCTTTTCTTTTACAAAAGTAGCAAATCCTGTCTTTGCTTTAAATTTGAAGAAAGAACTAATCCAGAGACCGAGAATCGTAGTGTTTACATAGTCGAAGTTTACGAATGCAAACAATTGAAGAATGTAAAAAATGTAATAGACGAATTAAAATCACAAAAAACAACATAGAAACACAAAGATAGAAGAATATGTTGATTTCTAGTCATAAAATCAAGACTTTGCACAATTTTGAAGCCTTGTCGTTAACCAAAGACTAAGCATTTTACAGTAGCAAATTTCACAAATATTGCACATCCATTCAAAGTACAACAGCTGTTATCGAAGTTTGCTAGTGCAGTGCTGCCTAATTCCTTCCAGTACAAGTATGAGCACACGCTCTTGCTATTCAAATTGGAACAAAAATAAAAAGTGCCACACGAAACGATGAAAGAAGGCAAAATGGAGAATGAGAAGGAAATGGATAAACTCAATAAATTTCCCCTGCCTAAAACATGACGATAAAACTGAAGGAATCATCGATACGTTCACTCTATTCACTATGTTGAGAACCGATCGAAGCCTGAAAATTAAGATGACCAACAATCTGATGGCATGTGCCGTGGTCACAGTGCTCAATACATATATTTGGAAATCGCAAATGAACATTCTGCAAGTTGTAAAATTATTGTTTGACCCTTGTTTGACCCATCTTTTTATTTATTTCAATAAACTTGCTTGTCTGCCCGTTGCAGCTGGTTGCTTCAGAAGCAGCTGCCAGTACACTGACCGACCTAGTTCTCACACCAATCAACAAGCTGAGGTCATTCAGTGTTTCGTTGCTTGTTTTTACGGACATAATCAAGATAAAGAAAACATCAAATACAGTGCAAATAACATTGTAAGGTCTGATATCGCTAACGTACTTAAGCTTGGTCGAACTGTTCAAAGACTCACGCGTACTTGCCATCATAATCGTCCTTGATTAGAGCATGTATGCAACTTTGTGACCAATGTGAGTGTATGTATATCTTATTTATCCTCACTAATGCACTGTTTTACCCTTTGTTTCAAGCTGTTTTATCGTGATTGTATGCCTTCCTCTAAGTGTCGAGAGAGATTTTTGGTAGTATGACGAAAGTGGTATTTCGACAATTCATAACTCTCTTTTACATTTTAAAAGTGTGGCTCCTGTATAGAAAGATATCGCACGACTGCATGTATCAGTTCTCTTCATATTTTTCAGTAATTTGATGATACTATCATCGCCAAAAACCTGCAAAGATCCAATCAAAAATTATCCAATTATCGCCACAACTACGTTGCCAACGTAGCTCACATTAACTGTATACTGTCACCTGTTCCAATTTTGCCACATTTACCATGGAAAGAGAAAATCTAACCAATCACAGATTTTAAGCGGGTGGCCGCTTGTTAAAAATAGCGCCCTCACATGGGCATTTTGAATACCAAGGAACGCCCCTTTAGCCATATATGGGCATATTAAGATTACAGATGACTGTATATCTTTAAGAGCGCCTCGTTATCCCCCTTCTAAGCAGCACAGTGTGACCCTCTTGATTCCCCGATTTTTTGTCATATTCCGCCTTCGCCCGATAATCTTCCACTAATCCTATTCCAACCTCTTCAATATTGATGCAGATTGGTAGAGACGATACGATGAAGATTTAGTCAATCGGTTTTGACTGTGATGTCTTCGCTAGGTGACTTGGTGTCGTACGCGAATTAAATGAATATACTACAATTGCGATAACATTATATATCTTTGAAAATATTCTTCATTTTGGTCAAAAATTCAATTACCTTGTGGAAACCAATGGTCCTAAAGCTCAGATTGGATTGTTCATGGTTTCTTATAAACACTTTTGCATACTTATATTGAGGAGTTTCTGCTCATTATCAGATGGAACGTGTATACCCGAACATTATTAACATAACACGAAATGAGATTATTCGCCTTTGATCTGCCATGTTGCATCAATCGACGTGCAGTTCTTTTGAATATCAGAAAATCAGCAGATTGTTGTACATAGCAGCACATGCACCTAACAAGTATTGGTATCTACGGTAAGCTTTGCAGAGCGACAGTACAAAAAAAACTCAAATTTGATTTTTGTAAGTAGTTGTAAGTAGTTGGCAAAATAATCTTGCCTATGAACATTTGTAGGGACATAAGAGCACAAAGAACAGAAAACATCATCTCACCTTCCTGTTACCGTGCAAAAACTTGGCGCAATACTCTATGGAGATAAGGCAACTACAATTCTTCGACCCCTGTCATCAACACGCTGCAAACCTGATGTGTCAAAAAGTTGCCTTAGCATGATGACTTTAACTACAAATTACTGTTCAAGAATAAATAAATCATTTAATAGTTCACGAAATTCACAATTTGTTGGTTTTGTCGGACTTAGCCCAATTAGTCTTAGAATGACATTGTCAGTGCTGATTGGATGTTTTGAGTATATAAGTTACCGCGTAAAATCTATGGGGGTGACTACTTCGTAGCTAACCTCACGTGCGTTTGATATGACCTTTGGCTACATCATACCTTGTCCTTTCTGTCGCTTGAATGGAATGGTCCTTGGTTATCTAGATACCATCATGAACTGTTATCAATTCAGAATTCCCAAAGCAGGGAGCAATTTACCTGAAATAAGAATTTTAGATATCTAAAAATAGTGAGGTGGATGATCTTTTGCACGCCGATATATATTTCCTGAACATATTAGAATACTTACAAAGAAAACTTAAGAGATCAGTAGCTGTAACTGTTTATGATTTTCACTATTGTTCTTTGTTACAGGCCTAGCTGACAAGCTAAACACTGTGTATTTCAATATGTTTTGGAGATTGGAAAACGAAAATCGACGAAAAATCTTCAATGAATAATTTCAGTTAACAGTCCCTCAATCATAGTACAGCTGACCATTACCTGTGTGAGAACAAAGATTTAATGGCCAATACAGGTCTCTAAGTAAATTATAGGTCATTCAGATAATGCTAAGATGCAAATTGTTGTGTGTGGATGTTTATGTATATATATAATAATATATATATATATATATATATATATATATTATATATATATATATATATATATATATATATATATATATATATATATATATATATATATATGCATGCCTCATTCCAAATTAAGGAAGTAAACTGCAAATCAAGCGTTGCCATTTACATTATAACCTCTCTGGATTGTCAATCCAATGCATCGGAAAAACATCTCAACCATTTCTCAAAAGACTTAATGGTCACCTCTAAAATATCAAAACCAAAGTTGATAAGATCACAGTATGTCGTTCCACATCTTCGGACAGTTGGACACCATAATAGACAATATAAAAAGCTTTATTCTTGTACTTGACAACAGAGAATGATCTGAAATGCATATTTGTGCTTATTACATTTCATCATATGGAAGAACGGACGGTGACTTCACACTATCAATGGTATCTTGGGTTGCACTTGAAAGAATTTGAGGACTTAAAGTGTGCGACTGAAAAACTATCTGATTTATATGAAATATGTGTTGGGTTATCAATTTAAGCCAGAACGTTTGACTAATTTTTGTTTTGTAGTACAATGGGCCTAATCACTTGGATTATCTTCTGTCCGTCTGTATGTCGCCAATCGCTTTTGCTTATCCTTCCGTACATTCGTAACTGAATGCACTTTATCAATGCTCAGCCATTTTAAACTTTTCACTAAAACATGAAATCTATTTCTTTCACTAATTTGCGAACAACTGGTGGGTTGTCTGAATGAGACATTTGAAATTGCCTTGAAATGTACATATTGGTTTTCGTTGACGTTTTCACACAATCATCGACAATACGTTTACTTTTTGTAGAGGTATTTGCCTGATAGTTTTAACAACTGTTTGCAGCTCATCGATCAATGAGATCAATGATATTACTTCAAATTATGATGAAAATGACACATGCTGTTTTAGGATTTTCATATTTTCCAACAAAAATCCGAAACTCCTCGTGATGTTCCTTTACAGATACTTTCGACGGTTCCTTTTGTTGTGATAAATGGATTCAGCTCTTTGTTATGAAATCGTTTTTCTTTGCAATCAAATTAGTTTCATGGCAGTATTACCAAAGTTTATAATCAGGCTGTCGAAAATAATTTACATATCTAATGCGACTTTCCGCGGTAGAGTTTGTTGTAGCTTGAAGACAAATGTATTCTTAGACAAATGATGTTTACTTGTAGTAGCACTGATGACACTTCCTTGAGAATGTAAAACCTCCCACTATGAGAATCACATCTACAAGAGGCGATGGCCTCCTTATTCTCGTCAGGACATTCTCACCCTTTCCGAATCACTCAACATCGTCCCTCGGTTTCATAGCAAACAGTCAATGTCTATCTGCATTAGCTTTTATTTTTTGTTAGGCTGGAGCCATCACTTAGATATGCCAAGACCAATCTCCTTTAAACCTGGCACAAAAACAAAGTGCTATGACACATTGCTATAACTATATTGTAACTATCTAAACCCATGCTTACCAGTTATATTACAAGTGCTAGATTATCTTGACTTCAATCATTTATATATAATCACACCACCTACATCATAGGTATCGACTGTGTCATTTACTTTGAATTGTTGCTGTTTTATTTTATCATAGTATCTTCAATGTACGTAGAAAGTTTCGTCACCAATTTGGTGGGTCAGTCCAGATATATACCCAAAGTAGGGGAAGTTTATTAAATATGTTTATGAGCAGTGCTGATTTTACAAAACTTTTAAATGACCTTGAAATCTGTCCGATGGTTCTTTTATTGTATGAAGAAGATGCATAAGATATGATACTGTCATCCTAAGTATTAATTTTGCGGGCCACGTATACCAAAAACTAAGTAGTTGTTGCCATTTCCAAACAGAATACATGTACCAGATTTGATTGCGATCCGATAGAATGTTCTCGAGATATCGTGCCAAAAGGCAGACAGACAGACAGACAGACAGACAGACAGACAGACAGAGATCGGTACGACAATAATTCACATAGCACATGAACACGTTCGCTAAAAATACATCCTCCCATCACTTACAGAATTGAAGAAAAACGTGAACAAAATTCTTTTTAAATAGTTTTGCTCGAGTGAATTATTTCTAACTCATATTAATATTTAATAAATTGACTACGAAGATTTGAACTAAAAACTTTACTGGGCATGGTGAGTTAACAGTTGCCTGTAGTATTGAGATCCATCGCGACCTTCATTTTAATGAGTATGCCACGTTTACCCCACAGCATCTCCTCAACTGTGTTCGCAAACTGTATTGGACACATCATATCCTTAAAACTTGTTAAAATGTAGCTTATGTTATCTTGAATCAACGGATAGGCTATGAAGTTAAAGTGCGTGTTTGTAATGTCAAAGTCGGTGGTCACATCCCTCGTGACTGATGAGCGACAAGTATTGTACATGACAGAATTGTAGATTAGCAAATGAACTGTCGATTTGATTCATCTGAACTTTGCACAGACAAAGAACGTTTCAAGTCTATCGTAGTTATACATTATACAAGTCCGGGATGATAAACGTATGTGACTGCACTAAATATCTGGTACAATGTGATAATCATTATCTGGTACAATAACAATGTGATAAGCTTAATGTCAATCTATGGACTGCAGATTTCAAAGTCCTGAAGGCAAAAATACTATATCTAGATTTCCTAGACTACTCGTCGTGTACAATCGTGAAATCAAAATTTCTCAATTTTCTGCGTGACAACCCGTTGTCAGGCAGTCTCACCTTTACTGTCCGTGAACTGTATCAAGTACATTATCTTCTAAAACTCCAGTGTCCAAAGCACATGTCTGTCATGATAACCTTTTATAAAGTTCCACGATAAATACGTGCCCGACTGAGTCATTTGTCGTCTTGCTGGTGGCTGATGCATCATTGTACAACAGTGTAAAAACAAATGACTGATTAGTAAAACGATTCCACGCATGCTGTCTACATTTGCATATAGTTGCATGGACACATCGGACGATACATGCAAGATAAAACCAAGCAGTGTACTGAGTACAAAGTGACAGCTGTATTGAGAAGCGAAGCTGCAACTATGATGAAACATATGGCCAATGTCCCCAACGCTACTATAGACATGGACACAAAATTAAGTATTTCCTGACTGTATGAAATTATATCACTAAGGTCATCCTAGGGATCTGTATACCAAATATCAAAGCTGTTTGACCAGCGGTTTTGAAAAAACAAGCAACCTAACTGTCGACAGAGCTCCGCTGTGTCATGTAGAGAATAACTTTTTGTGACACATGTATTGATGAAGAAGGTGGAAATCTTTGATAGCTCATGTCAGGATGGCCTGACCAAAAATGGCAAAATTGGCTGCAAAAATACAAAATTGAAGATTTCATCATAATTTTCAATATATTACATAAACCCTAGGAACCTGTATACCAAATGTCAAAGCTATCAGATGAGTAACTTTTGAGAAACAGAGATTTTGACCAAAAATGGCAAAAATTGACCCAAAAATACAAAAATCGAAGATTTCATCGAATTTCAATATATCACACTAAGACAATCCCTAGGAACCTGTATATCCAATATCAAAGGTATCAGATAGGTAGTTTTCGAAACAAATTTTTGAACCTGTATACCAAACATCAAAGCCATCAGACAAGTACTTTTTGAGAAATAATTTTTTTTACCAAAAATTACCCAAAAAAATCCTTAAAAATACAAATTTGCGTATTTCAAAGCTGTCTGATTAGCGGTTATGAAGAAGATTTTTTACCAAAAATGCCTTTTTAGCGCTAATTTGCATATTCTCAACAATATCAAAAAATAAAAACAGACAGTTTCTCATAATCATATCTTGCATCTACACATCACAATATCAAATCTGTAAGTACTGTGGTTTTCAAGATATTTGAGTGGACAGACATCCTCACATACATACATACATACATACATACATACATACATACATACAGACAGACAGACTGACGCTGGACGGATACCCATCCTAATAGCTTCTATAGACTATAGTATATAGTAGCTAAAAATTGCGTTTCACTCACATGTTAGTTAAACAGATCCACCTGTGATGTACCTTTCTGTTTATCTGAATTAGACAAAGCAGAAACCTCTTCTCTGGATTCCCAAATACCGAACAGGATTTAACTTCCATGGGGTGGAGAATCCGGGTTCGAAAGGTAGAATTGTTTCTCATGGCCGAATTTGGAGACCAGTTAAGGGCGCTTATCAACATTTTTTATTTATCAGCAATAATGAATTCTGAATAACCAGCTCTTCTAGATATAACAGACCCTGACGTGTTGAATATTTTGTCTCGGGACTCAAAATCGTAGAGGTTGTGTGAGGTGTGACGGGAACGTATGTTTGATAGGACTGACAGGAACTTCGTATGTGAGCGATGACTAAACGGTTGTAGCATTGTGATCTGAGTGCTACCTCCATAGCAGTTTAGCTCTCCAGTAATATTGCTGTATTCTTTTACGCCACGGAGGCTAGATTCTCTTTTCTTTCTTCCTTCAGTATTTCAAAACATAAAGTTTGGGCATTACAAAACCTAGCGAGGTAAAAGACAAATTACCATGTTTCAAAAAATGAAGTCTAGTCTCGACATAAATGCAATTTGACAACAGAAATGCTGGTCATTAATTGTATTCAATTTTGTTTACAAAATTTGTGTAATTGCAGCACTCTGCAGTGCACTGCTGTCATATTAGCGCCCTCGGTCTACTCTACTGGGAAATTCTTCCCAGCATGCATCTGTTTGACAACTTGGCTGCTGTTGTCTCGCTCTGCATCCCGTACCCGTTTCAGCCTTGTCTGTTATCTCCAATCATTATATCCGGCCGCCCAAAGAGACTGTGTAAGACTTGCCAAGTCCCACTAAACAGGCACATCGGCCCATCCGGCATAAGTGCCCACAGGCCAGTGAACAGGGCTATTTTCTGTTTGACCTGGACTTCAGTACGTATTCCCGCCAAGACGGACTGGCTGACGTCACAACAAGCATGGCCGCCTCCACTGTCTCTCCTCGACTAGAGCAAACCACGCTCTCTGAGTGCACCCAATGATAGAGATCTCATTCAGACACGCAAGGCAATTCGACAGCAATGGCATTCTCCGAGCGCATCCGAGTCACCCAAACAGATGTTAGACGCCCTGAAACAGGAAAATAAACAATTCTAACTCGAAGTAGAATTGGCATACCAATGTAGTATTTTTTCTGCTACCAAGAACAGCAGAATGTTTCTCAAGTATGGGAATCTTGGTCTGTTCCTCGAACACAGGGAGTGCAGGGCGTGTCTGCATCAGCAGCTGCCTCTGATCCAAAGGCAAGTACTTCAGTATGTAGTCAAAGGACTGGAGAGGGGTCAGCATCGGCATCTGTGCTGCAGGGAGCTTTTGATTCACACTTTCATTTGGATCGACTGACGTCTTCATGGCAAGGTGCTATGCGGACCGCTACTTCAGATGCACTCATCTCTGATTTCTCAGTTTAGAAATCCTCCTCTGGGATTCCTTTATTGGGTGGAGTGGAGATTTATTGCGATCCAGCGACATATCCAAAGGATCTCCATCGTAGCCCTTGGTGGAAGATTGCTATTGGAATACAT
The DNA here is from genome assembly GCF_041260155.1 of Ptychodera flava. NCBI lineage: Eukaryota > Metazoa > Hemichordata > Enteropneusta > Ptychoderidae > Ptychodera > Ptychodera flava. The sequence goes on along the minus strand of NC_091938.1, from coordinate 14,891,445 downwards.
CCGAAGCAAGTTGGATCATAGGGGATTCAATCTCCGATGATGACGATGATGATGATTAAATATTTAAAAATGAAGATAAATAAACATATATTTGGACTCAGTAAATGTGTTGTTATTGTTGTTGTTATTGTTGTTGTCGTTGTTGATACTATTTGCAGAAAAGAACAAAGTATGCGCTGCAAATTTCAACACAGCCTAACTATACATGTGCGTCGCAAATTCAATACAGCCTAACTATACATGTGCGTTGCAAATTCAATACAGCCTAACTATACATGTGCGTTGCTGCCTAACTATACATGTGCGTTGCAAATTCAATACAGCCTAACATTACCCAAGGGGTGTCACTTCATTGCCACACACTTTTTTTCGATCGCCAAAAATGCACCTAGCATGCATCGAAATCGGTAAAATTCGACGTAGGGTCAAAGCACATTAGTCCTCAATAATACTCCAACATTTTTACCTCTTACCGATGAAAAGTCGAGAAATCAGCAAGTTTTTCAGCGTATCTGGACGTCTCTTACATTTCAGATTTAAAAGGCGCGGCAGTGTATTGAGTCACGTGGGCGCTTTTCAAATCGAACCAATAGCAGAGCTGAATGGACCAGCGTGAAAACCCGGAGGCAACGTAAGTTTCTCACATCTTTGGAAAGAACGATCTCTTGCTGCGGGTGAACTGGAACTGTTAAAGTTACCAGAATTTCGTATGCAGACGCACGCAGACAGTGTCACCCATAGTCTTCCAAAGACGTGAGAAACTTACGTTACTGCCGGGTTTTCACGCTGGGCCCATTCGTTCAGGACGGGCTCTGACCCTACATCGAATTTTACTGCTCTCGATGCTTGCTGGTGCATTTTGGCGAGCTCTGCTATTGGTTCGGTTTGAAAAGCGCCCACATGACTCAATACACTGCCGCGCCTTTTAAATCTGAAATGTAAGAGACGTCCAGATACGCTGACAAACTTGCTGATTTCTCGACTTTTCATCGGTAAGAGGTAAAAATGTTGGAGTATTATTGAGAAGGACTAATGTGCTTTGACCCTACGTCGAATTTTACCGATTTCGATGCATGCTAGGTGCATTTTTGGCGATCGAAAAAAAGTGTGTGGCAATGAAGTGACACCCCTTGGGTAATGTTAGGCTGTATTGAATTTGCAACGCACATGTATAGTTAGGCAGCAACGCACATGTATAGTTAGGCTGTATTGAATTTGCGACGCACATGTATAGTTAGGCTGTGTTGAAATTTGCAGCGCATACTTTGTTCTTTTCTGCAAATAGTATCAACAACGACAACAACAATAACAACAACAATAACAACAAATTTACTGAGTCCAAATATATGTTTATTTATCTTCATTTTTAAATATTTAATCATCATCATCGTCATCATCGGAGATTGAATCCCCTATGGTTGGATCACTGACAGAAAACCGTCTGCAGGTGTGTGGTGATCTGGTTCGATCTCCTCAGGTCTTGGTGAGATCGGATTGGATTACTCAGTTAGGCCAGATAAATGGCCTCTGCAAGAAAAGGTGTTCCGACTTGCTTTGCCTTACTGTGTCCGAGGGAAACCTTTAATCTTGCACATCCGTGGGGCAAGTGGTGATGGATGCATTGCTGCTGTCGGCCGTAGTGCTCTCAACATAGTTAAGGAGTATTGAGGAAGGGAGCAGCTTATACATCTCCACTGCTTCATGGGGAACAAATCAGTTGTTCGGTGCTGGATTGAGGTATTTCCCAATTGCTACTTCGTTTTTCGACCGGACTCACCGTATTTCCCTGTGCCGGGAGGACCCAGGCCAAACACCCGTGCCTTTATCGGGGATGTTGATTTGCTGGTGGCTGAACGCCGTGGGATTGACTTTAGCAGGTTATTACAGCTCACAGCAGAAAACACCAGGCACCTGTATGGTTTCGACTGAGGCTGTCTCCCCTCCCCTATCTGGACTGCCGTCAATTGCTGATTCTAAAACTGCCTAGCTGGGGTACATTTAAAGAATACTGGTATGAGTACTGCAATCCAATGTCATCACCAAAGCTATCCCCATAACGATGGTATCCAGCATCGGAAGTAACTATACAGTCTTAACATCATGAAGAAGACCACCTTGCTCTGAAGATCAGCGGATAGCCACCAGTCCAAAATAAAACAGAGAACAGTGTAGTATTTGGGCAATTATCTGTGCTGGAGACCTCAACGGTGGAAGCTGTCCAGGATGTCATCTGTGCATTGGTTGGTATCTGTCTCCTGACCTGGCTAGGAGTATAAAAGATATACCAGCAGTTGGTGGGTGTGCACACCGGATCCTGAGTGGAAACTACGAAATACGTCTTGCTATACAACCAAGTCTCGTGTGTGTGAGACTTCTCTGTATTTTCCAGGGTCAGATACAGCTCTGCGAAGCATAGCAAGACCGTGGAGCAACTATAGCAAGCCTGACCTGAGCCAACAACCTATTGGAACATTGGGTCTGCTACAGCTCTGCAAAGCCTAGCCGTGTGTGAAGCAACGATATCAAGCTTACTTGGGCCAACCGATAGTTACATTGGTAAGCACTACTTTGATATACATATTGTGTGTAAGCCATGTGTGCTTGAGTGCGTCACAGTTGAGTCAACATTGTACCAGGAAATACAATATCAAGCTAAAGAAGGCGGCTAAAAGCCTGACAGCAGCAGCGCTGCCACCATACAGGACATTCGTAGTAACAAACAAATCAACAAGAAAGCCAAAAAACACATGAAAAAACTGGTAGCAACTTCGTCCAGTTCATCGAGCAGTGAATCATCGACTGAATCTACTTCCGTTACGTTCAGCGTATCTTTCTGCAAGATATCATTCAAAGTGGTTTGAGTTCATTCAAAACATACTAGATACTTATAGCAAGGGTAATATTTGGTCAGCTGTGTGTAACATTAATGCCACTATTAAAATTGTACAGAACAACTTCCGCAAGCATTATCAAGTTTCTTGGTACAGTGATTTACACAATGATAATAAGTCTCTTGGGAAGTGTAATATATGCTAATATATTCATGTAGTGACGTATTATTGTAGTGCGCATGTGCAGAATAAAGTATTACTCTCCTCATGCTTGAGACTAGTGAACAACGGCCTCCGTGTCTCTCTATACAATACATAGTACATATACTACAAGTGGCGACGAGGATAAAACATCAGTGACCTTAGAGTGCAAAGTGCATTGTTCGCGCAACGTGTGAGTTGTTTCGAACAAATCGAGGTCGGAGAACGGAGAAAAAGCGGCAGATTCAATTCGGACGATCAAGCAGTTAGCGAGGAAGAGTGCCACGCCGTCGAGCGGAACTTGGGGCAGAGGATCGGAACAGTGGAAGCGATCCAGTAGCGAGAAGTAACTTCAAAGTAACTCGAAAAACTTTGAACAGTTGTTCTACGCAGTGCAGTCGGGGAAAATCTCAGCGAATCTGAAGATTTAAGACTGTGTCACCCGAAGTTCAAGTTTTCAAGTACATTCCTTTGTCTTAAGCGATAAGGTAAACAAGCGATAATGGCCAACGCCCGAATAACACGTGCTACGACTGAAGCTTTCGACAAGACGAAAAGTACTTTCAAGTCTTACTACAATAGGATGGAGAGGTTCTACCGTGTCAACGGCATCACGGAGGAAGAAAGCAAGAAAGATGCTCTTTTATATTGCATTGGTCAAACGGCTTTCTCGGAGTTGGAGGATATACTCCTGCCAGCAAAACCAGCAGACAAATCGCTAGCAGAGATTGTGGCGTGCTTGGAAAAGTACTACGATCCAGCGCGGATGGAACTTGCTGGAGCTTTCCATTTCCTGAAGCGAGACCAGAAGCCAGGCGAATCGGTGCAAGACTACATAACCGCGTTGAAGCAGAAGCTGCGGGACTGTAACTACAAGGAGTGCTGTAAAGGCAGAATTTTGCGGGACAAACTTGTAACGGGACTGTACAACTCGAAAATTCGTCAGCACTTCATGACTATGAAAGACATTTCAGAGTTGAGTTTCGTCGAAGCGTGCGAGATCGCGATATCAATGGAAGCGGGACTGCACCAGTCGAATCAAATGGCGAAGGACACTTCAAGTAAAGGGACGATCAGTAAAGTAGTAAGCAAACGTGACTCTTCTAAGACTATACAGTGTTATAGGTGTGGAAATAATCATTAGGCTAAAGATTGCCCACACAAAATGTTGAGTGTCATAAGTGTTCTAAACGTGGTCATTTTGCGAAATTTTGTAAGTCGAAACCAAAGGGCAAAGAAAACAAAGTGGTAAAAAGCCGAAGTCTGGTAAGTCAAAATCAATAAAGGCTGTCACTGAAGCAGATAGCGACAGTGATGATTCTAATTGTAATGTGTATCATGTTGAGTCCTCCATTAATATGAATGTAAGTGGAGAAAAATCTGGTTATTATGTAAAACTGGATGTTAATGGTAAATCAGTGTCCATGCAAGTAGACACGGCAGCTGACTACAGTATCATGTCAAAGTCAGAGTATGACAAGAATTTCCGGAAAATTCCTTTGAGACAGTCGGGAATTAAATTGAAAAGCTACACTGGCGATACAATTTCCGTTAGTGGAGAAATTTCGGTCGAAGTGAGCTATGAAAGTCAGCGTGTCAACTTGCCACTGATAATAGTAGATCACCCTGGTAAACCAACATTACTTGGGCGAAACTTGTTGAAAAAGTTCAAATGAAATTGGAGCAACATTTTGCATGTGTAGCCAAAACAGCTAGCAAAGAAAGCTCTGGTGATTATATGACTGATAAACTGAAAGACAAAATTGACTGAGTTTTACGTAAGTAATGTATTTTCTGATAGCTACGATGATATGCATGGGCACAAAGTTCACATCCGTGTGAAAGAGGACGCCAAGCCTGTGTTTCATAAACCTCGTAGAGTTCCATATGCACTCAGGGAAGCAGTCGAAACAGAGTTACAAAAGTTAGAGGAAAACGGTGTAGTTGTTAAAGTAGACCGCTCTGAATGGGCGAGTCCTATTGTTGTCGTTCCCAAATCGAATAAATCTGTAAGAATATGCGGAGACTATAAAGTCAGTATTAATCCGGTAGTTGAGGATGAGCAATGTACTCTGCCAACTACTCAAGATTTGTATGTTCAATTGTCATGGTCAAAGGTATTTTCACGATTAGATTTGACGCATGCGTATGCACAATTGTCAGTTGATGATGAAAGTCGGAAGTACTTAACCATCAATATTCACAAAGGGCTGTATGCCTATACTAAGTTACCTTATGGTGTGAAGTCAGCACCAAAGATTTTCCAAAGTAAGATGGATTGTATCTTACAGGGTATTCAGAAATGTGTATGTAAACAAGATGATATTCTCATTGGAGGAAATAATGTTCATGAGAATCTTGATATTTTAGAGGAAGTCCTCAGAAGATTAAGTGATAACAATCTTTATGTTAATTTGTCGAAATGCGAATTTGTCAAAGCAAGTACTGTATATCTGGGTTTAGAATACAGTGGTGAAGGATTGAGACCTGTAGAATCGTCATTATGCAAGCAATTAAGCAGGCTCCAATCCCAAAGAATGTCGCACAGTTGCGATCATTTCTAGGTATGGTACAGTATTACCATCAGTTTTTGCCGAATTTAGCCACAACTTTACAGCCACTCCATGAATTGTTAAAGAAAGGAGTTGACTGGAAGTGGTCTGAAAAATGTCAAAAAGCGTATGAAAAATGTAAAGCAAAGTTAAGTAGTGAAACTTTACTTGTACACTATGATCCAAATAAGAAGCTGAAGTTAGATTGTGACGCTTCAAGTTATGGTGTGGGAGCTGTTCTCTCACATGTATTTGAAAATGGTGACGAAAGACCAATAGCGTATGCCTCTAGAACTCTAAGCCCGAGTGAACGTAACTATGCTCAAATTGAGAGGGAAGCACTTTCACTGATATTTGGAGTTAAGAAATTCCATGATTTCCTGTATGGGAGGAAATTCACTTTGGTTACGGACCATAAGCCATTGCTAGCAATCTTAGGTCCAAAATCAGGTATTCCTACCATAGCAGCTGCAAGAATGCAACGATGGGCACTGACTCTGCAGGCATATGACTATGATATAGAGTATCGTAACACACGAGCACACGCAAATTGTGATGCGTTGTCAAGACTACCAAGTCCAAGCACACAAGGTGCTGAGGACAGTGTATTTGCTGTTAGCGTAATAGATGAGAGTTTCCCAGTTTTAGCTGATGATATTGCTAAGGAAACCAAAGTTAATCCACTTCTTAGTAAAGTGTATGATCTTGTATTGAATGGTTGGCCCAGTTATTTCAAAGATATGTCTGAGGCACTTAAGCCATTTTATCGTAGAAGAGATCAATTGTCAACGGAACAAGGTTGTATTTTATGGGGTACTCGAGTGGTGATTCCAAAGAAGTTTCGTGAAAGATTGTTAGACGAGCTTCATTGGAACATCTGGAGTCTGTGCCATGAAAGCACTTGCCCGTAGTCATGTATGGTGGCCAAATATTGATGCGGATATTGAGAGTAAAGTGAAAGCGTGTTCAGTTTGTCAGCGAGTAAGACAAATGCCAGCTAAATTACCTTTACATCCGTGGGTATGGCCAATGAAACCTTTTCAAAGAGTTCACATTGATTTTTGTGAAGATAAGAAATACTATTTCTTAGTTCTTGTTGATTGTCATTCTAAATGGGTAGATGTAAAACCTATGAAGAGAATCACAGCTGATCATACTATTGATGAGCTGAGATTAATCTTTGCAGAGCATGGTCTACCTGAGCAGTTAGTTTCGGACAACGGTCCACAATTCACATCTGATGAATTTGGATTGTTTATGAAAAAGAATGGCATTCAGCATATTAAAGTAGCTCCATATCACCCGGCATCTAACGGCGCTGCTGAGAGAGCAGTGAGGCTGGTAAAAGAAGCCTTCACTAAACAAGTCTTAGCAGGAGATGCGTCTTTATCTCTGAAATGTAGAATTGGTAGATTTCTGTTTAGATACAGAACTACACCTCACAGTACAACAGGTGTAAGTCCAGCTGAGTTAATGTGCAAACGTCAGTTTCGTACTAGATTGCAATTGGTAAAACCCAGTCTTGCAAAGCGAGTAGAAAAGAAACAAAATGCACAAAAAGAGCAGTTTGATCGTCATAGAAACAAGAGAGATATTTGAAATTGGTGATATTGTAAGAGTGAAAAATCCTAGAGCCGAGTCAAAACTTGATAAGTGGTTATTAGGCTCTGTAATTGAAGTCAAAGGACCTAGAAATTACATGGTCAAAATTGGGTCCACGACTAAAATGGTTCATGCAGATCATATGGTGAAAACCTATGAGAAAGTGAACCAGAGTTCAAACAAACGAGTGTACCAATGGCCAGTGAATCAAAGGTGTACGTAAGGGATTTCAGTCCACAGCCAGTAAAAGAAATGCCTAGAGCAAATCCGACTGAAATACCAAATGTAGTAAAACCTAAAGAAAATACTGCAGTTATAGTAAATGGTACCAGTAAATCTGACAAAGTAACACCAAGTCAGGAGAAATCAGTAAAACCAAGTGTAATCACTGAACCAGTTAGAAGATCGAATAGAGTTAGAAAACCAGTAGTGAAATTAGATCTGTAGATTTTGCAATGTAGTTTATTTGTAGAAATCAGGCATGTAACGCTTTTCTTTTAAAAGGGGAAGCAGTGTAATATATGCTAATATATTCATGTAGTGACGTATTATTGTAGTGCGCATGTGCAGAATAAAGTATGACTCTCCTCATGCTTGAGACTAGTAAACAACGGTCTCCGTGTCTCTCTATACAATAGTAGTAAAGTAAACGTGGACAACTGGGATTAATAAGAATTTTACACCATTTTATTCATTTATCTACATGAAGTGAAGGAAAAATTAACCATCCATGTAACTAAAGTGTGACCCTGACCTATATACGAACTCACGCACGCGCAGCAGTGCATTGTCCTGAACTAAGCGGGGAAATTCCCTGCTGAGCATGTTTATACACGTTCCGAAGGTGTACGGGAAATTCCGTGTGAGTCATCACCATCAAACTAGCCTATATAAAGGAGCCCCGTTGTCAGTCCGGCCGGTCGCGGAGTCTAGCTGATGTTGAACACGAAGTTCCTATCGGGGCGAACTTGTTCACCTGATAGATAAAATTTTAGTAATTTCCTCTGAACTTAAAATGTGACGGAAGACCATTACTTCAAATAATATGAGACGTTTCAGATGAATGGTACTGATATCTAAAGTGTTCACTCTTTTATCTCTACGTACAAATGTAGTTCCTAAGTCGTTCTCTATTCTATTCCCACCAACAAAACATTCAATACTCATTTCCCCTCCCCGATCTTTATCAATACTTATGATAATATCACAAGTTGTTCTGTTATCTGTTTTTCATAGCGTAATATCCAACCAAATCGTCAAATTCATCTCCAGTAGCTAACTTTACACATCTAATGAGAACTGTACCATGTTGAAGTATTTTCATATTATCAGTCATCTGTTGATTTACAGTCTGTAAAGTGAGAACAGCTGCCTCATCACCGTCACTTTTAAGACCCAGTTTCTTTAAAGTTGTGTCCCAAAATAATCTTACTGGAACTCCGCTAGCTGTATACGAGCAATAATTCTCCCCCTCGTTATCCACCTTCTTAGTGTATTATCTGCCTTCATTATTGTATTAAGAGGACTAATTTTAAGGTGAATCGGTATAACCAAGAAGTGCAATGTATGGATTTGTAGGAGTAAGCCAACTACGAAAATCTAACAATTTATATTGTTTACATTGCTATCAAAATAAATCACATTCGGAGTTCCTGGTGGTTCAGCAACACCTCCTGCAATTTCACTATCCAATATATCTAAGATGTTACGCGGCACATTATAAGGCATGAATTTCTGACTATCCCCATCCCATGTCAGAGCAAAAGGAGTAGAATCATTCGAAGCCTTTGTGGCGTCAATTACAGTTTCATCAATGTCTTTAAGTTCGGAAAATTCTACAGCATGGTTCGTGGGGTGGCGCCGCGGCATTGGCTAAAACGAAATATTTTTCGCGGTCCTTGTAACGAAGGACGTAATCCTTATTATGATTAGCAGCCATCTTAGTATTATTGTTAACTTTAACATCACTCAGATCTTCAAGCTCAAGATTTTGCATACGAATTGTACCTAGACCGAAGCCACTTGGATCAGACATACTCCGTAGGGACCTATATACAGTGAAAATTAAATAATACCTTGTAATATACAATACACAGTCATGGCTTCAGCAATAGGAATGACAGTTCTCGGTGCTGTATTAAATGCAACGGCATTCACAGGAGGAAATATTATCGGACAAAAGCTTTCTGGGAATGGTGAGGCTCTTATTGAAGAGAAAGTTCGACATGATAAAGCATTAGAAAAATTTGAACATGATCGCAACGTCTGGTCAGAAAAAGATTACTACAGGCTGACTGGGAAAGAGAAAATCAAGCAAAGGACGCACATGCTGCGGCAGAATTAAGAGATACAGATGCAGAAATCCTGGAAGAAGCAGAAGCGGTGCAAAGCAACTCTACGTCAAGTCCAGTTCAATTCTCAGATTATTATCAACCCAGTCCTGAGCAAAGAAATATGAAATGTATATATTGCTGGAGGATTGGTCGTGGGATGGTTTATCTTCCGATAGGGTTACACCGGCCCCGCTTCGGACTACAATAATTCAATACAAAAGCTAATTGGCCAGTTATTGAAATCGATCATGTTCCCATCCTGATCTGTTAACCAGATACGCATTGAATTCATGTAATCTCCCCCTTTCTCAATGGCATAGAAATTGCTCCGTTTTTAAAATCGTAAGTAACCTTTTCACTTATTTCTCTCGTATCCCGGATGGGAAGTATTTGTAAACAGTTCGATACTTTCCCCTGTATGTATCCTCCGGAGGCACCCGAACCAAATGAAACATAATTTCCAGTAACATCGACTACATCTGAATGAACTATATATTTAGTGACTGTTAAGAAATCCACTTTCTTCGGACTAATAGTACTTTTTATAACTGGGTTGTCCTCAGGTTTATCTGAAAAGCCGACGACGTTGGCGAAGCTACCTGTGGCATTGAAATAGACTTTAATATCTTTAGCCAAAGTTAGATAAACATGGTTTGTCGGCAGATGTTTTTCAAAATTAATTTTTTGCTTCAACCCGATTGCTTTGTTTAACGTATCGATATTGTAGTTACCTGGACGTATTGATTTAGTCTTCTTCGGTTGGTCACCTTCTTGATATTTTATTACATTATTCGTCGATGTTATGTTATGCCATGAATTATATAGTCCACACTCTAGCAGTCTTATTTTAGTAAACTGTGCCATGTCAATGCAAGGGTAAAAATTAACAGTAACTGGTTCACCCATTTCGCTTACAATCCAAATGATCATCGTTGTACGTTGTATGTATATATTACTAAGTATAAGTGTTCGATAAATATTATTATTATTTCGAAGGTGCCCATTACAAAGTATAAGGTTCAGCAGGAATAATATTTTTCTGTTCAAGGAGATCTTTGGTCGCAACCGCGGCAGCAGTCGCACCGCCTAATTTTGCCAAGCGAGTCAAATTTGGACGACTTGGATCGCCCATATCCATCTTCAAAAATTTGCTGGAGATCATAAGATATCCCATCGCAAGTCCTGCGATTACAATACCATCGTACATTGTGTTTACAACTGTTTTAATATCCATGATTGCTGACTAGTATATAAAATAAAAAAAAAAAATAAAAAATATGGGGAGTTAATCCATCTCATACAATGTAGAGGAGCTGGGTCCTCCCTCCCCCTCCCCCTCCCCTCCCGTCGGAACTGTTCTGGAGGGAGTCGCTACTGGCTCTGTTTTTCCCGCTTTCTGGGGAGGATCTTTCCGATCTGGACTCGATCGATTAACGGGACAAATATGTCGAGCACGCCCCCAATATAGCCCTAATGCAGTCAATGAAACTCCCACAATTCCTAAAACAAGATAACATTTATTATACCAGCGTGAATTATTATCACACTGTTCTTTCATTGTAGGCGGTAGGTCTGCTACCGCATCATTCCCCTCCCCCTCCATTGCTTTTAGTTTCTTCTCCCTGTTTTGCCTGTTCCATTCCGCTAGTCGCTTCCCTGAAGCAACTCTCCCTGGATGCTTCGTCGGTAACGTCATTTTCTCTATGTTGCGCTGTGTCGGAGGTGCCGGTGTTGGTGTTAGGATCGTCCCTGGTAAGGTCGTCCCTGGCGGAGCCGTTTGCTGAGTCGTCGAAGTTGAATCCATTTATTTCAGGTACTATATTAAACCCGATTTTTTTTAAAATTTAAATGTTTACCCGTAATTAAACCGGTGGAAATTAGAGCAATCAGGGGCCCCCACGTGTACGCTATCCGCCCTGATAATCGTTTTATTCACTGTTTAGAATAAAATCCTTTTTAAGATCAGTGGCATAGTTATCTCGATCATCGATTGGAACTACCTGACTGATTGCACGGGCTCCTAGATCTATGAAACTTTGAGTGATGGTATCACTTATAAGAGAACTGTATTTCGCTTCATAGACTTTAAAGGCTCGTGTTATGAATTCATCTTTCCACGTTTCCACTTCTCTAACTGTAAACTCCTTACCAAAAAATAACTTACTTTGACCACTTGCGATGACACAGAGTATTTTTTCACGTTTTGTCTCTATTATGGATTGAGCGTCCGAAGGTGCCGAAGCCCCTTCGGAATGCGCTGCCATATTGCCGCTGCCGATGACTTTATTAAATTCTCCATTGTTTGCAGTATGTTATCTATTCTTAGTAAAAAATAAAAAATTCGTTTAAACCTGAATCCGAAATAAAGTATTAACATAGTCTGGAATGTTAGTACCCCTAACAGAACCGTACCGATAGGGATTCCGACAGGGATTTCGGGAAAATTCTCCTCCATTTAAATCTATATGTATATAGAAACACGAATATGAGTACAGACTTATTCCCAGTTGCTTTTCAATTGAATAAGACGAGCGTACCGACAGTACAGCATTCTGATATTCCTTCCAAACCGGACGGGGGAGTAAAACCTATTCTCATGGACTTAGAAATATATGTAACGCCGACAGATAAATTTACTTTTCATCCACGGGATATATTTAAAGATAACGTAATCACTCATAGAACAGCAAAAGAAAGTAATGTCTGGCTGAGCGGTCCAAACATGAAATACTGGGACCAGCAATTAAATTTCGCCGTATGGTGCAGCACTACTGGTTGTGGTATATCATTCGCCCATCTCTTCAATAAGAAATTTCCGCCGCAAATACGATCATTCTGTCGTTTTCATGTATACTTTACAATACGTCGGATCCTTCATGAAATGGGCGTTGCACTTCCAGACGATACCCCCACCTTCAAAGCGGGCGACAATCCGTACAATCTCGTCCAATATGAACTTCTATGTACAGAATTTGGAAATATAAGTCCAACGAAGTCCGACTTTCGTTATCGAAAAGGTCAAAATAAAGGTCTTGGTTATGGATATGAATATTACACTAATCGTGGCCCTGTTCGACAGCCAAAAGCGATATACAACGGTCGGGACTTTTTCCTCTCCGCCGACGGAGGCGTTTTCTATACACATACCATTTTTGGAAAGAAAAAACATGTACTACCCGACAAAGACAGACCACACTATTATTTCTTCCGAAATGATGGATCGGAGGGACAATACAATAGTTTCATTCCTCTGAAGGGAGACTCGGGACTAACAAAGGCTGGCCTAGCCCGCCTCAATGAAAGCCTTGAAGCCTACGTATATTGCATACTCGGCGCACAAGCAAATATTCGTAGTACCATAGTGGGTGATACTGGCAGTGCACAGCAAGTCCGAAAAGAATTCGGTGTTCTCCTCGAAGATGAAATTCGTAATACCGACAAAGTAATTAGTTATAGGCGATATCAAGACACAATAATGAATACTGGTGTCAAACTTGATATGGCAGTCTCACCCAATTTACTTCTATTACCGTCTGAGATGGTCATCCTTTCGGGCCCGGCAATCTCGGGTTATAATAATGAATTGCAATACGCAACAGAATCTATGGCCTTCGGGGTGAACGGTGATATAAACACGGAAGTTCGAGAAAGTGCTGTACACGAGATGGAGGGGGAGGCGGATCCTGTGAAGTGGCAGGACGAGCCCGGAGAGTCACCACCACCTCACAATGACACGACTCGGATTCGGTCCCCTCCCCTCCCCTCCCGGAACGGGCAGCATCTACGACCAGCGTAGACCCTATTCACGAATATGGTAAAATTGGTTTGTTATCTTTAGCAATATTCATTACTATTGTAGGTACTGGAATAAAGTCACTAACTATATAGTTCATTCAGATGCTGTCGATGTGACTGGGTTTCATCTAACTCGAACCAGTAACTTAAAAGAACTAGAAGAGATTCATTAATTTACAGTATATAGATCCAGAGGAATGTCAATATACGTAACCCCACCATTCAACATGATTATAACTGGACCGACATATTCTGGCAAAACAGAATTTATGTTGGACCTCCTCACCGGTCCGTACTTAAGGAAATTCGAATATGTGATATTCATTTGCCAACATTCATGAATAATAAAGCGTATAATAGAAGATTCATTTTCACCGATGATAATGTGTTTATATTTCCAGTCGGACTCGATGCAGTGGATGATACATTAACCTACGTGCATAAAGAATGGGCTGGAACGAACACTTTAATAATCCTCGATGACTGCGCCTCGTCCAAAGATATGAAGAAGCGCAGTAACGTTTTAGTCCAACTTGGTTTCAGCGCAAGACATGACGGATTATCTGTCTGGGTTCTGACTCAACAATATACTAGTATTAGTAAACCATTTAGGGAAAACATACAGATGTTAGTACTATTTTACACACCGAACAAGATAGACAACAAAACTATTATAAAAGAATATGGAATGGAGGTGTCAGAACGGGAAGCCGTGGACCTAATCAAGCAATTGAAAAGTAGGCCATTCAGTAAACTAGTATTTCGTTTACGGAATCCGTACGACATAAAATTTTTCGTATAATATAGCAATTATGGAAGCTGAAGCCGAAGGTGACAACACCGAAGGTACTCTTAGAGAATTATATTACAACCCGAAAACTGGTTTTGGAGGTGTACAAAAATTATATGACGCAGCACGCGCCAGCGGACTCCTGTCAGTTACTAAGAAAGAGGTGCAGGAGTGGTTAAAAACTCAGCTAACTTATAATCTACATAAACCGGTCCCTCGTACTCGCGGGGGTGCCTTCCGGGGCGGGAGGCGCGTTTTCGTAACATCGGTGGACGAGTTTTGGCAGGCTGACCTCGTGGAATTCCCTCCCCCATTCGCAAAGAGAACCGTAACATTCGATACATGCTAACAGTAATCGATGTGCTCAGCAAATATGCATGGGCCAGGCCGATACAGTCAAAAACGGCTGATGATACGTTGCAGGCGCTACAAGACGTGATTAAGAAATCCGGGAGAAGGCCCGACAAACTTCAGACAGATGAGGGGCGGGAATTTACAAACCGAAAAATGCAGGGGTGGTTGGAGGAGGTGGGAATTCACTGGTTTCACACCTACAGTGACAAAAAAGCTAGCGTCGTTGAACGTTTTAATCGGACGCTTAAGACGATGATGTGGAAATACTTTACATATAAACAGACACGTTCCTGGCTCCCCATTCTACCCCACCTTCTTGAGAATTACAATAACACCGTTCACGGAAGTATCAAAATGAAACCCAGGGACGTAACAGAGGAGAACGATTGGCAGGCATTTTATACACTATTCGGTCCTGAGTTGGCAGCCGGGGGAGCCAACCCTGAATTCAAGCCGGAGAACGTGTCCGAATTACAAAATACAAGACCACTTTTAAGAAAGGATATTTACCAAATTGGACAGAGGAGATTTTCGTAGTTTCAAAAGTTGTGTATGCGGCTGGACTGGGAACGCCACCAGTTTACAAAATAAAAGATCTGAATGGAGAGGAAATACTCGGCACTTTCTATTCCGATGAACTTCAGAGCGCACCTTCAGAACGTGGTGCTGACGAGCTGTACAGAGTAGAACGAATTTTGAAGACGAAAAAAATTAGAGGAAAGAAATATTATCTGATAAAATGGAAAGGTTATCCAGAAAGTTTCAATAGTTGGGAGCCGGAGGAAAATGTTATTAGTACTACGTAAGTTCCTGTGCTGGTACTACGTAAGTACTTCGTAAGTTCCTGTCCATGGTACTTGTCAAGTACTACGTAAGTACTAACGTAAGTATTTACGAAAGTTATTCAATAAGTACCATGGAAAAAGTCTTAATTTCTTGAAAGCCGAAAGTGTCAGTTTACCACCCCACTTCCACCCCCCACCTGGCCAAGTATTTATCATGTACTGTCGTAAGTAATGTTCACTTTACTGCATCTTTTTCGGCCGTATGTGGATGAGGTGGTACCCCCTCAGTTCCTGAACATATTAAGTTTGCAAGATCTTCAAAACGACTTCTCATGTTACCACAGTCCGTTCTTTCGAGTCCCCCTTTTTCAGCTTTATCGATAAGTTCTGGTTGAAGTATAATGTACACAACTGACATAAGCCATAGACAAGTAACTTCAAAGTCCGGTGTTACAGAACCGTAGGGTTTCATAATGTCAAGTGCTCGTAGGTCAAACGAAGCATTATAAGCACACACAGATTCACAAGCGTTAAGAAGTTTGTGGTGTAGGTTCTTTAGTGAGACTCGAGGTTGTTCTAGTTGTTCTTGACCAGGTGGGAAGTACGCTTTTCAAGTTCCTCCTCCTTGAAACCGTCTATTAAAAATCCCTGGCCACAGCTATCGCGTGAGCTGCCCCATGCAATTCCAAAGTCAAAAGCTCGTGGATATTCTACTGGCCCGACTGTCTCGGTATCAATTGTTGGATTAAGTATATTCTTGAGAACGAGGGGGGTAAGAGCGTTCCGAATTACCAAACATGGAAGTCTGTAGTCGTGGCAAATTTCTAAGAAAGTCTGTTTGAACTTATTGTGAATCTCTTCTAGTTCTTCTAAGGCGGCTATTTCGTACGACCTGGCTCGAGTCAACACATTCCGCCTGCAATAATCCCAAGGCATATCTTTGAATATGATAATGAAACTGGGTAAATGGTCAATGCTCTAGAAACAATCTTTTTTTCTTCCCACTCCGTGGAAACGCCCCGGATTCGAGAAAAAGTCAGATGTTGAATTATGGAAGAGTCACAAATAATGTATTGTTCTGAAGGGAGGGCCCCCTCCCCCTCCCTCCTCCTCCCAGCCTGACATTGTAAACTAAGAGTATGTTCTATAAACTGATTCTGAAAATCGGCAATCGAAACGGGGAGCGCCCATTATAAAAGTCGGCAATGTTGCTGGAAAAACTAGTGTCAAATTCTGGTACGTGATACGGATCCAAATTTATTGCATCGTAACTCTTACCACTTCCAGTTGGTCCATTTATGAATATGTATGACATTTTAGGATACTATATCATAGAAAAATTTTTTTAAATTATTTTTTATTAAGATATATACGATAAGACAATGACAATCCTTTCTATTTCAACTGCAATAAAAATACTTGAAACCGGAGAAGAGAATATTCAAATCAGTGACGGCAAACTCATATTTGGTGAATCTTTGGTAGATCCTATTATATATGTAGACAGTGAGCTAGAAGTGGTTTTCAACATCGGACCTAAATATGGATCGGGAGGTGATCCTGCTACATGCGATGGGGTGTGTGTTCGTTGGCAACCGAGTCTTCAAAAGTTTACTGATTTAATAATATTCCGTACCCTAGGTGAAAGTTTCGACGCAAGCACTGCTAAAAGTTATGCTGCAAGCCTGGCCGCTCACTCCAAGAATACTACTGGATTTTACAATCCATCTAAAGTGTATCAGAAGCGAGGGAGCGAGGGGCCTCAGCCAGTGGCGTATTTTAAATTTCAGTTTAAAAGAGGGAGAGGGAGAGGGAGAAATCACGATTTCGCTACATGTATTGATATGGTTCAAGAAATTGACTGCGGTTTTAAAACAGTGAGCCCGTTACTACCAGTCCGAGAAAATCCTGCTATTGTACCTCGTAATATCAGGAAAGGTAGTAAGATAGAATTCTTAGCATTTAAACCGCGCTTAAGTAAGCGTGCTCTTTCTTTCACTGTTGAGAGATTAATATTTTGTGCTGCGCCTAATAAACCAGAAATTCAAGATGCGGAAGAAATAGTCGACTTAGAAAGATTAGGTGAGATATATAAACAAATAAATGCTGACAAAAATATTATAGTGGATTTTGATGACCTATCATAGAATAATTATTTTTTCATTTTAAAAATTTTTAGGATAGTATATATCATAAAGATGGCCAGTTTACATACAGCATTCAAGGGAGCAGTTTTACGAAAAGAATTTCCTGAAGTCAAGCGAGTCAAGGATATCGGGGAGCTGGTGGATATTGAAGGTATGGTTAAAGGGGCCCGAAAGATGTACTCTGTTTATACCGAAATGGAAGTCAAATTATCGGATCCGAAAACTGGTAATACACAACCGCGTTCATTGTATGTTAAATTAAATGATACATACACAAAAGATGTAAGAGGATCGGGATCGGATGTGGGGCAACAATTAATAGATCGCTACGATCGTATGCTTGATACAATTGAAAATGTTGAGGGTTCTGGTCTCGTTCTCGAGGAGATACTTAATTTTGAAGTAATTCTAGTAGAAGTTTTACTCGGGGCTGGAACGCGTTCCGAAGGGGGGGCTGGCGCAGTCCAACTTCCCAGATGGTTAAAAAATAAGCATTGTGTTAGCGATCTGGTGCTACCTTCGGGCAGCGAGAACTGTTTTCAATACGCCATCGTAGCAAGTTAAAGTTGGCCGACCCCGAGTTTCGTGAAAAGAAATGTGGTCAGGTAAGGAGAAAATGGAATACGTACGCCCCATTTATGGCTGACTACTGTTGGGAAGGTATTCCCTTTCCTACGCCCGCCGATCTGACTGTATTCAGGCGCTTCGAGCAGCAAAATCCAGGCATCAAACTTCAAGTATTTCAGATCTACGAAAATGATCCGCTCCCCCGTCCGACATAACTGTGTTATATAGTGCCCCTGGCGGAGCCGAAGGTGAAGCCCGTTCCGAAGGTGATAGGAATCAAATAGCAAATATCTTACTGATAGTTGGCGAAGACGGCGGCCGTTCTCACTTCGTACCAATTACTGCGGAAAATCGCCTTCGTAATTCTCGTACTAATCGAAAGAATGAGCGCAGACGGAAGTGTATTTGTATGGTTTGTAAAAGAGGTTTTAAGTCAACAGAAGAATTAGAAAAACATCAGGTATACTGTGGAACAGACACTGCCCAGCCAGATTTTCCTAAGGAAGTGTGTCAATTTGAAGGACATCGGAAGAAGGTCCCCGCCCCCTACGTCGTCTATGCAGATACTGAGGCAATTATTGAGAAGGGGACCGGTCGACACATTCCAATTTGTCTTTCGTATGTTATGGTGGAACGGGGGTGGGGCCCGGGCCGACCCACTGTTTATGGTAAAAGAACATTCACAGGTCTCTCCTGTGTTACAGACTTTCTAAAGGATATGAAAGAACGGGCCGAGTATTATTCGAAATCGTATTATTGGAAAATAATACCGATGAGGGATCCTTCTAATTACCGGCGCGACGGATGTGATCCAGTCTGTATTGCATGTGGAGAGCCGGCAGGATACCGAGTAGTGAAGGAGGAGGCGACCTTCTATTGCGAAGGATGCCGGCCGTCGAGAACCATTCCTATCTACTTTCACAACCTCAAGGGATACGATGGTTCTTTTATTTTGAAAGAATTACATGAAATCGTTACCGAAGGAGATGATGGGGGTTCCGGACCAGAGCCTAAAATTATAGCTAAGACGAGCAATGGAGGAATTATGGGTCTCTCGAAAACATTTATTTTTCACGCCTCAATTGTTGTTGCCGGAGGGAAGAGGGAGATAAAGAGACGTTTCTTTTCTATAAAGTTTATGGACAGTGCTCAGTTGATGATGGGGTCATTGGCGAAGTTGGCAAAAACTGTGCGGAGACCCACGGGTGGACGGCGGCGCCATTCGTACCCGGACATTCAAAGGGCGAAAGGTTTCTTCCCCTACGAATATTTAGACTCGGTTGACAGACTGGGAGAGAACCAGCTCCCGGAGAGGGGGGAATTTATAGCGAATTGACGGAAGAGGGGATTTCTGAGTCTGATTACGAACATGCATGAAGGTGTGGGACGAAGTTGGATGTAAGACGATTCGTGATTATATGGAATTCTATTGTGAGACGGATGTTCTACTTCTTGCAAATATATTTGAAAATTTTCGTGACACATGTTTAGAAGCATATAAGTTAGATCCAGCCCATTACATGTCAGCGCCTGGCTTGACATGGGATGCTATGTTACTTTACACGGGTAATAAATTTAAACTCATTCAAGATGCTGAGCAGATGAAATTCATTCAGAGGGGAATACGAGGAGGTATCAGCCAGTGTAATATTCATTATTTACAGACAAATCATCCTGCTTACGCTGGCCCCGCCGGCGGGAATTACGATCCAGAGAAGCCGGTGACCGAAATAAAATATCTCGATGCAAACAATCTCTACGGCTGGGCAATGAGTCAGGCAATGCCTACGGGCGGACTTCATTGGATGACGATGGAAGAGTGGGAGGAATGGGAAGGCGGAGCCGGGGGGGAGCCGGAGGGTGGGGACCTGGTTCCACCTTTCCACCAAGTTTTCTAGAAGTAGACTTAGAATACCCAGCCGAATTACATGAAGAACACAGCGATTTGCCATTAGCACCGCATCACTATGAATTTCCGAGGCAGGGCGGTCGACTGATTACAAGTGTGATGGATAGAGAGTCCTATGTCTTACACTACAAGTTGCTGGAATTCTATCTTCGGATGGGAATGAGATTGAAAAAGATTTATCGGGTGCTTGCTTTTGATGAAGCTCCATGTCTCGCGAAATATATTGACTTTAACACTAAAATGAGGGCAAAGGGGAGGACAGATTTCGAAAAGAATTTCTATAAGCTGATGAATAATGCAATGTTCGGTAAGACAATAGAAGATGTTCGAAAGTACAGAGACTTTAAATTTGTTTCGGACTGGAACGGCACGGATAGTGGACGTAAAAAGATTCAGAAGTATAATCCAAAGATGAAACATATAACTTTCATAACTTCCGAAGAGGATGGCGATTCCTGCGACAGTGCCCTACTGGAACTGAAAACGGATGAGCATAGATATGTAAAACCAGTTTTCATCGGCGCCGCAGTACTGGAACTTTCTAAGCTGCTTATGTATGAGACGCATTACAATTACTTTCGGGTCCAGTTCCCTGGAATACGATTAGCCTACATGGATACTGACAGTTTTGTTTACAGTGTGCCAATACCCTCCCCGGACCCGGACGTAACTTTCAATGATATAGTCCGGGAAGATGTTGAAAAGAATGGTGAGAAGTCTATATATGATACTAGTGGGATGAGTGGGGCCATGGTGGCCCCCAACTTTCCGAAGATTAATAAAAAAGTGATAGGTAAATTTAAAGATGAGTTGAATGGTGAACCTATTCTTGATTTTGTCGGCATACGCTCGAAAGTGTATGCTTTTCGAACTCCAACTTCGGAGACGAAAAAAAATAAAGGGGTGAAAGATGTTTGTGTTAGAAAACATTTGAACTTTGAAGATTATAAAGATCTATTTGAAACTGGGAAGAAGCCGGAGCCGGCACAGTTTGTACAGTTTGTACGGAAAAAGGCTGGAGAAATCCGTAGTGAAAAGCGTAGTAAAATTATGATGGCGCCAAATGATATCAAACGTGTGCAGCTATACAATCCAGACACAGGCGAATGGTTGGCAGAAACATGGCCGATAGGACGGACGACGGGTCATGGTTAATATTGTAAAGACATTAATCTACTATTTTCAACAGTGACCTGGGCATCACTGATAACATAAATGTGGGCAAATATATTATCATTGTGAGCGTCATCGCCAACCCACGCGGTATCTTTCTTCAGGATCTCAAGTTGAATTCCGTCCTTTGTGTTCATTACTTTTAAACCATTTCCATGAAATTCAATATCTTTAAAGCTACGCAGATCGATAAACAGACAGAATTTATTCTTCAAATAATCGGCCTCATCTATATCAATTTCACACCAATCTTTATCTTCAGCAAAATACCGTCGCACCTCTCGCCAAAATTGTCTTGGTATCATCTTCTGAGCGTACACTTTATTTGCAATGCCTTCGATTGATACAGACACAGATTCAATGGAGGGGTTAATGAAAAGTTCACTGTTCAGTTCTGCCTGATTCTGATTTTTAGTGAAGAGTATAGGCGATACCTCTAATGCTACGTCGTGGTACATTTATATTTTCATTGATAACCGTGTCCGATTCTTTGAATGGGATTGTTCTAAAATAATGTATATGCTCGTAAAGGTAACTTTTTCCACCGTTGTAATAACCAGCAGTTGACCTCGCGAGATCGAGGTCAGAAATTGTCTCGTATTCCATTTGAATGTTTTTTAATTTATAATTGGTTGTAATAAACTGATTACTGACAAGTAATTGGGGGGCGGGTGCCAACGTAATTTCCCATTCAATATGACTCCCTAACGCTTTTGGATATGCAACTCCCTAACGCTTTTGGATATGCAACTCCATGACCTGTTATGAGGGGGTGAGTGAGACGAATAGCATATTTTGTTTTATATGTGTCGAAAAGTAAATTATCGCCCACGACGGCAGCATCTGCATCAGTCGCACCGCTTCTTAATTTTCTTAGATTTTCGTTCTGAATTCCGTACAGTGTCATGTTCGTTCTCTCCTTTTTATGTTTGAAGAGATCACGATAGCATTCAATAAGGTTATATTTATTCAAATCGAAAGTGTCTGACCCTCAAATGTGAGTTTCATACGCTCCACCAAATTTTTTTGCAACATTTTGTACTACACGGGTAGTTCCACCTCCCGTTACTTCGAGATCAAAAACCAGGTCGAAAGTGTTAGGAACTAAGAGTACTCCGCTTTCTAACTTCGGACATCGTATGATAAGTGTTTGGCCTGGATCTGCCTCACTTGGATTATGAGCAATCACATGATGAGTTCTTTCTGACTTCGTTCCATTCGGTATTCGGTTGGTGAAAGTCGGTGATAATGTTCTATCGTACCCCATTTTTCGTGTAATGTATATAGTAGAAGAAAAAAGAAAATAAATCACATCTTACATTTCACTTCGTGTATATAATAACTTAGAAGAAAAAATCACATCTTTACATAAATATTTCCGTCTGCCTGAAAGATAAATCGATTGCCTGTGTCGCGAATCAATCGAAGAACCCAATATTCTTGGAGATGATGAGCCTCTTGGTCATCCTCAGTATCCTGGAATACAGCTATGAATTCTAGTCGCTTAAAGAAGTTAGTCTTTTGACATTCCTTCACGAAAGCTAATATGTTATGATATAGATTATCATCTTTGAGTCGGACACCTGGATTTGCTCGAAGTATATGTCGATTTACTCGTCGGAGTTTGCACCATTCCAATTCGACGGAGAAACCAAACAGGTCTTTATTTTTGGAAAGAAACTTTGCAATATTCTTTTCACCAAACATGTTGATGCCGTAGGGGTGTCATATATTAATACATAATTTTATTTATAATGACTAATGTTAATCCAGTTAAAAATATCCATAGCTGTTCTCCGACAAATCCGACAACCGATCCTGCTGTTTTTAATAGAAAACTGACGAGGGAGCCGATTAAACCTGGTATTGCAGCAGCACTTTTTGCGGCCAAGGTTTTTAACCATTCGCCAATTGCTTTACAATTTCTTTCGCTTTTGTATATACTTTGGGCGGACCTGAACCAGACCCGCCAGTTCCTGCTCCCGCTCCTCCTCCTCCTCCTACTTTAGTCACAGCCAGGGCAATTGTTGATATTGTCATTCCAAGGGCAGTCAGTATTGCAGCGATTGTAATACCATTTCGTTTAAATAACTCTGTCAGCTTCAGCCTGAGTGATAATTCTGGATCAGAAATTACATCACGAAGAGACCTAGTCGTAGCCAGACTTTCACGTGCCTCACTGATCTTACCATGTTCGTATTCAATTCGATTGTCAACTTTAGCTTCTCTTGTTATGAGTTCAGCTAGTAGTTTCTTGGCTTTTTCTTTTCCTTGGGTGTGATCTTCAGGAATTTCCTTTAACTGTTTTTCAGCTTCTCTTTTCAATAGCCTTATTTTAACTTTTTCGTTGTTAAGGTCGCTAATACGCATATTCGCAATCCTTAATTCATCATTAATAGCTCTATATTCTGGGTTTAGATTGTTCCATTGTTCGATTTTATTTTCAAAAGCTTGTATTTTATCTGCATTACCAGAGGCATCTTGTCGTAACTCTGTCAGTTTATCTTTGTATATACCCATGTCTTCTGGCGTCATCTTCTCAGCTGGTATTTTATCGTTTTTCACACGACTCACATATTCGGGCTCTGCACTTTCGACTCCACTCCATCCGTATACTTTATTTATAAATTCAGAACCTCCTGCCCTCTTTTTTAACGTAGATTTCTCTAAAAATCTACTTCTTTTATCTGTTGTAACTCTGATTTCTTTATAATAAAGTTCACCACCTTCAATCTTAGAATTTAAAATAAATTCGTTTCGTGCATCCGTATTAGTAATCTTATATTTGTTTAAGAGTCGTTCAGCCTCTTGCTTTGTAAGTTCTACTCTATGTCTAGTCGAAGGATCCACCTGCGGGCTATCGCGTGAGCCAGCCTGGGAAGGACCGGCTTCTGCAAAGGTATCATCATCATAGGAAAAAGTTGTTTCAGCAGTAGCATCATCATCGTCATTTACATTTGCATCATCGAAATCCTGGAGTGCTATATTTTCTTCTCCTCCTTCTGCCATATTGTCTTTCTATATTACTACAATTATTTTTATAATCCCTTACATATACAGTAAAAAATGCACATCTCAGTTGTTGAAAGCGTTGAACAATTGGCTGATTACATAGAAAGAACAAGTGCTGCATATCGACGAAGTTATAAATTAATGGGTCGAATTGATATGGCTCTTAATATTACTAAAGGAATTCTTGTAAGTTCTGCTGTAATAGCAGCAATTCCTACAGTTCCGGTACTGTTAGCCTTAACTCCTATACCAGGTGTTGTTATTGATGTGATACAAGGGAAAACTGGTGTAGCAAAGAGACGAGAGAAATATAAACATTATTATGTTCAATATAAACAGCTGCTTACACAAATACAAGAAAAAGGCGCAACCCTTCGGAACGAGGAGGCTCCGGGGTCAGAACTTATTCAGGACATATTTCATCAGGCGCTAGAAATTCAAAAACAAGAAGGATTTAGTCCACCTCTGGAAAGATATTTAAGACATTATGGATTGAATGGATATGAAATTTAGTTCGCACCGATAGGAACTTCGTGTTCAACATCAGCTAGACTCCGCGACCGGCCGGCCGGACTGACAACAGAGGTAAAAAAAAAAAGCTCCTTTATATAGGCTAGTTTGATGGTGATGACTCACACGGAATTTCCCGTACACCTTCGGAACGTGTATAAACATGCTCAGCAGGGAATTTCCCCGCTTAGTTCAGGACAATGCACTGCTGCGCGTGCGTGAGTTCGTATATAGGTCAGGGTTATACTTTAGTTACATGGATGGTTAATTTTTCCTTCGCTTCATGTAGATAAATGAATAAAATGGGGTGTAAAATTCTTATTAATCCCAGTTGTCCACGTTTACTTTACTACTTACAATACATAGTACATATACTACAGGAAGGGAAATAATAAGCTCAGAACGTACAGAGAATATAAAACTAAGTTTGGTTTAGAAAACTTACTGGATATTAAGAATTTACGCTGTAGAAAATTGGTCACAAAACTTCGTATTTCTGATCACTGTTTACAAATCGAGTTGGGCAGAAGGTCAAAACCAAGAATTCCACCTGAATCCAGATTTTGTAAGTTTTGTAAGTCTTCTGTCGAGGATGAATTTCACTATTTAATGACGTGTCAAAAATATAATAGTGATAGAGAAGTTCTCTTTTCTGCAATGAAGTTGTATTATCCTATATTTGATAGTTTAAATGAAAGAGATAAGTTTTTGTACATTTTAACTTCAGATGATACGCTGTCTCTCATGAAATATATTACAAACACTATGTTTCCCCCAGCAGCTGCAGGTAAAGACATAGACAACAATGTTTTATGCAATGTTTAGTTTTGTTCTTGCTATACTGCACTTTCCGAAGTGTGTTGTTATGCAATAAAGTGAAAGTGAAAGTGAATGATGAAAGCCAGAGTAACACAGCAGGTAAGAAGAACTGTTATAAGACTTTCAAGAGAGTCAGTAAAAAGAAAAAGGCCAAATCCGGAGTAGTTAGGAAATCTTCAGGACCGGATGCGCTATTTTGCGGGTTGCGGGCTGCGGGCTGCGGGTTGCGGGCATAAAAAAATGCGTGATTTTCGGTATCATTTTCGCTAGTAGTTAGAATGAATGCTAAAAGAGTATCTAGATGTATTTGTTTATGAACTTCTTGAATAATGCCGTTATTTCAGCTTACATCTGGTAAAGCGCCACCAACCTCAGAATAGTCCATTTCCCATCCAACATTCGCGTTGCACAGCGCACTGCAGATCGAAGCTTATTTCGAAATGATATGACTGAACACGGATGAGTTATAATATGAACACAAGACAGATTTCACAACAACTCGCTATATTAACTTTTTATGTTATGATTAGGATGGATAGTTTAAAAGTAAGTTTCGGATCGTTGACAGCACAGATGAACTGGGAGATGAACTTCAGTTCGTTGAAACTCGACACGCCTAATAATTTGTTACTTTTTCATAGAATGCCATGCCCTTCTCACACTTCAGATTAGTTCAACCGCCGATAAAAGCACAATTTTCAGAATCGTTTTCAATGCCGTTTAAAATTATTTTATTGTGGTGAACACGATAATAGTCCCAGGAACTTTTCATAGTCACGCTGGATCAAATGCATATGGAGCGACTATCATGCTGCAGGTGCAAGTCATAGAATATGTTCATGATATTAGGAGATACACAATTATTGAGAGCTGCAGAACACAAACTCATCCAAAAATATTCCTATTAGATCGATTCCTGAAAATAAGTCAACGCACCGACGTGTTTTTCCCGCTGAAATTCTCGCGTAAAATGTTAGCGGAATGTCGTTCTCTGTGGTCGTGACCTCGGTTGAACCGAAACGGCAAAGTAAGCTAAGTCCATTGTCGAATGTCTTTTTCTTTTTAAGATTTCATGAAAAATACACGGCATTTAAATACACAAGACTTCTACGCTTTTTGAAGTCAAATCTTTCCTTACACATTGCATTTAAGTAGGCATTGTTTAATTTTCTGTATGTGTTGCCCTAGAACCGAATTGTGAATAGATGCATTACAAAAATTTACTTCCTATGGCCTGATACTAGAAATGTAACAATTTTCATTCCGCGATAAGTGGCGACATTTCCGAGGCGCGAATTTTTTTTGTCAGTCTGGTATTATTTCTCACTCACATCCATGGCAAGAAAGAAAAGTGATTTCAGATCCCAAATTATTTGTAATGGCCATGCTTCTTGGAACAAATAAATTGGTCCTCGGAATCGCCGCTTTTAGTTTAGCAGATTTTGATTTTTTTTCAGAAACATGACGTATTTTCACCCACTTAGTTTGGTCTGTTATAGCATCTTTAGTCCAAAAAATCAATTTTACAGCATATATGTTTTCAACAGCCTTCAAATGTACAGTATTATGTTAAAATACACAATATGGAATATGTTGTGTTTCATTAATTTTAACCATCTTGACCTGATGTTGAAATATGGACTTGGCAGGAAAAGGGATACTGTACGATAGACCTGATCATGATTATTGATAATAGACACCTTCTAAAGGTTTTATTTCTTATATACTAAATGCCATATTACATATATTAGAAATCTAGCCATAATTCTAAAAACCCGCAGCCCGCAACCCGCAACCCGCAGCCCGCACTTTAGCAGATACCCTTCAGGACTAGTCAAATACAACGTACCCTGGCCACATGAATACTCATTCAAAACAGGCACTACACGTGCCGATGACCTGTCATACACAAAGTTGTCACTCAACGCCCTTGTTCACGGGGAGTTGTATATCATTAACCACGTTGAGCCAAAACTCACAGCAAAACAACGTGCAGACCACCTCATTGAATTGTTGCATGTTGCAGATGTGTACAACTGGTCTGAAATCAGGGAATACCATGCTGAAACATTGCGAGCCATAGAGAACAGCACAAAATCATGGGGCGATGACTTCACAACAGAGAAAGCATGGTGTTTGCACACAAAATCCAACACCTCCAATCAAACCAAACGAGTCCGGTACTGCGCACCATACCAACAAGGAAAATGTAAATTAAAGCGCAACCACACCAACGAGTCTGGGGAAATGGAGATGCACATATGCCGCTTCTGTCTACACATACACAATATAAAAGCTGTACACCTGCCAAAGGACTGCCCATACAAACCAGCTTCAACCCAAAATCAGCAGCACACTGATTGACGCACTCTCATCTCCAACTTAGACGCCACCGTTGCAGTAACACCTAGTCAACACGCTCCTGTTGCAGCCAAACCAAAGCAAGATGCCACTGTTGCAGTAAAATTACAGCAAAACGCCGCCGTTGCAGTCGCTACCATTGCAGATATCTCCTCTGTTGAAGACCCACGTGACCACTTTTATTCTCCTGACACTAGTATCAGCGATACACAAGTACCAAGACATTACCTATACGTATCAACAGCTAAGACTACCTCCGGACTGTGTACTTATAGCCCTGATCTTCCTGCACATTACATACCGGCACCATGCAATGACAACCTGAGTGTTTTCTAGCCTATGACAATCACAGTTACTGAAACAGCACTCTCCCACATTGAGCTCCCTCATTCTGATTTTAAATACCAGCAGCTGGCATGCAGCCCACCAGCGCCAACATCAGCTCCTCTTCACAGTACCTGCACACTACCACTTGTATTGCCTACCCTGCCAAACACAAACACAGCACATTGGTTTAGGCACACAGAGAGATATACGAATCATACTGCCCCTATTTCATTGGCATGCGTATTCTCATGCCGTCAACATTCGACATTGTAACCACTATGGCGCTCAACCTTACAAGACTATCACGATAAGATTGTTGTAGACTTCCTGGAATTCGGATCACCCATTAACTACGTAGACAATAAACATACCCACGACATACCCTCGGAATCATGCTTCGGCCATCCAGTTCTCCTCCCATGTGGACCAATACATAACTAAGGAACTGGAATATGGGGCACTTCTCGGCCCCTTCATGGAGAACCCTTTTCACATCCCACTGGCAACATCACCATGCTCTCATCCGTCCCCAAGAAGGATTCGCGCGAGAGACGCACAGTCATGGATCTGTCATTCCCATAAGGCACCTCAGTTAATGATGGAATACCCATAGAAACTGATGATACCTTGGTTCACCATGCAAGCTCAGAGAATTTGATTAACATTATTAACGATAAAGGTAGTGGCTGCCTGCTCTAGAAATGTTCGCCGCTGCTATCGTTGGATACCAGTAGATCCTCACAATTATCACTTACTTGGACTTACCTGGCACCAGGACATTTTCTTTGACACTAAGCTCCCCTTTGGTCTAAGCACTTCAGCAATGGCTTGTCAGCGATGCACCGATGCAGTTTCCTAAGCACCCACAGGAAGTCCGGTCATGATGTCGTTAATTACATTGACGATTTTGCCGGGGCAGAGCAACCGCATATAGCAGATCAGGCATATCAGGAGATCACATCTCTAATCACAAATTTAGGGTTTCCTCTAGCTGAGAATAAATCAGTCCCTCCAACCACACGCCTAACATTTCTTGGCAAAGCCTTCGATACTCAGAGCATGATCATCAGTATACCTGAGCAGAAGCTGTCCGAAGTCAAGCTCACGCTGCAGGAATTTGCACACAAGAAACGGTGTTCAAAAACACAACTTCAGTTGCTCATCAGCAAATTAGCATTTGTCGCCGAATGTGTACGCTCATCGAGACTATTTATATCATGCATGCTCCCCCTGTTATGATCCGCCTAACGCAAGTATCACCACATCCGATTAAACAGTGGTTTTCGCAAAGATATCCGGTGGTGGCTGCTGTCCATGGACAAATTCAACGGAATTAGCATGATACCCCAGAGCATCTGGTCCACGTCCCAGCTACATCACAACTGACACATGCAGTACTGGGTGTGGCAGATGGCGTCAGCTGGAAGGCAACAGCGCCGAATACTTCCACAGTACATTCCCAGATACCTGGAAACACCAAAACATTGCGATCTCTAAGAAATGCTAGTGGTTCTTGTTGCCATATGCATTTGGGCCACCTCACTTCAGGGTTAACGTCTGCAGCTTCACAGTGACATAAGGCAGTTGTGAGTGTGCTCAACTCAGGACGCAGTCGAGAACACACTTTACTCTGCATCGCGCGCCACATCTGACTGGTCTGTGCCAACCACAACATTCAATTTCGCACCACTCACCTTCTTGGCAGGAATATGCAATTGCAGACCAGCTGTCTCGGTGGCACACATCTGCAACACATCATAAATGGTTCCATAGCCTTAACAGTACTCACCTTACCTTGTACCAGATGCCTGTTTACCCACACCTGTTTCACCTGAATGATATAATTTGATTTCTTACAGGTAAAGGCGACCGCTGGGCCATCATCAAACAGGAAGTTTGGTCAGCTCAGATCGCAGCATTCCGTCCAGGGACATACCTCAGCCTACAGACTCAACTTGACTCTTATATGCATTTCACTAGTTTCATGCGTATCAAGCCATTTCCAGCAAACGGTTTCATTCTGTCAGCCTTTGCCTGCTTTCTAACCCGGTCCTTTCGTAGTTCTAGGTCCATTCGGAATTACGTGGCAGTATTTGCACACTGTCTAAGTTACTAGGTTTCCCCCACTCAGACATTTATACCATCGATCTCCACCTCACTTTGCAAGGACTGGACAAGTCTATGTCTCAGACCCCTCACCCTCGCCAGCCAATTTTGCCCTCTCACCTAGCATCCATGTACAACTGCCTGGACACTACTGTTCCCATGGACTCATCTGGGCATGTATTATTATTGCCTTTTTTTTATTCCTTCGGAAATCAAACCTAGTCCCTGCTTCAGCCTCCAGTTTCTCTCCTGAAGAACATCTTACTCGTGGGGAAATAAATTTACTTCACAAGGGTTGCTCATTACCACTCAATGGTCCAAGTCCAGACAGAAACATTACTTTTCTCACCACATACCTGTAGCCGCGGTTCCAGCCTCCCAGCTCTGCCCAGTTCACGCTTACTGCAATATGTTATCTGTGGTTCCCGCCCCTGCTCGCTCTCCCATCTTCGTCGTTCCTCATTCTGGCCAGTTAGTTTCCCTCACAAAATCATCCCTCGCTCTTAAAGTTAAGGAGCTCTGCATGCAAATCAGCCTTCCCACGTCAGATTTTTCCTTTCACAGCCTCCGGAGAGGCGGAGCCACGGCTGCTGCCATGGCGGGCGTTCCGGAGTCCTTAATTAAGTTTTAGGGAGACTGGAAGTCCATGGTCAACACAGGTTACATTTCCATTCCCCCATCTGAGAGATTTGCAATAACCCAGGCCATGGGCCTACTTCTACCTTAAGCCTCCCACAGTCAGCAGTTTTCTCCTTCCTGTCACTTTGTTCCTCCCTCTTCTTATTCTCCATTTCACTTTTCAAAAAACCCGTTTTTTGCCTCAGCCATACTCTATTTGGTGGCCTTGCCTTGGTGTTGAGGTGTTTTACTCCTCGTAGTGCGTTTGTGTTCTGTTGCGCGGTTAATCACAGTATTTCAAGGAAAACAGTCTGTATCTGTTAATTGCCCTCCCTAATCCCCTTCATTAATTTGTTCTGCCGATCACCAACACGGGGGCTTATCGCCCTGACCAAATACCTCGTCAGCAGCTCATGAGCTGCTAACGAGGTATTTGGTCAGGGTGATAAGCCCCCGCGTCAGATATAGACTGTTTTCTTTGAAATACTATCCACAGATAGCTAGGGTAAAGTAATAGGCACACACTAAGGCTTGCATAATGAAAAACGTTTAATACAAGACATTTATTGATCATATTCATAACTTCTACACTTACAATTCTTGCCACGCCCTGTGGGTTAATAAAGCACTTTACTGCCAAACATTGTATGTCTGTGTGTTTGTGCGTTGCAATTGTATTCAATTTTGTTTACTAAATTTGTGTAATTGCAGCACGTAGCAGGTTTTTCTCTGCACTGCACTGCTGTCATATTAGCGCCCTCAGTCTACTCTTACGGGAAATTCTTCCCAGCATGCATCTGTTTGACTGCTTGGCTGCTGTTGTCTTGTTCTCCCCCCCCCCCCCCCCTCATATTTCCCGCCCTTGTACCTTGCATCAGTCATTTACAGCTCATTCCCCTCTCTCTGTAATTGTTGATAGACCTTGTGTTTCACACTTGAACTTCGCTCACTTTATGTCACTTTACTGCTGTTTCTTTCAATACCTACTGTTGTTACTTTACTGTAGGTGTTGAGGTGCTTTACTCCTTGTAGCGTGTTTGTGTTCTTTTGCGCGGTTAATAAAGCACTTCCTTTACTGCCAAACATTGTATGTCTGTGTGTTTGTGCACTGCAATTACACAGGTATGAGTTGTGTTGACATTCAAGTTACACAAGATTTTGACACAAAGAACAAGAAATTGCATTTTACAAACTTTACCAAAAATACTCAAACACCCCATCCACGGTTACAGCAAATGCAGCCTCGTAAGATCTTTTACCATTGTTGGATATTGTTTTTCCACATCTATGTTGTTGCTGAAGGTTTCTGAATAGTTCGTCATTGTAAATTAGGATCTGTATTACTGCTCTTGATTGGATATCATTGATATCGTGTTAGTCCTGATTGAAATATCTTTGTTCACTAGAGCATCTTGAAGCCCCCCTTGTTGGTCCACATTTATTGAAAACAATGTCCCTGGTTGAACTTTCTGAGTTGACATGAACTGTCACACATTATCTAATCCTCTACTCTAATGATAGATTTTTGATGGTTTGACCATAGCATCATGTAGGATCATGATAACATCACAAGATATCCTGAAATTTTCAATAATCATCAGTACCCTAATATTTACTACATGGTCATCATCGACAGTTTGGCTACAACTGGTACTGGAAAATTCTGTGAAAAAGTGGTTTCATGCATCCACTTTGCAGTCAGGGGCTGCGGGCACAGCTCAGTCACATTTGTAAAGACAGCACATGGCATGAAACACCAAACTTTACAGAACTCATCAAAGATGTCATTGTAATCAGATGATGATGCAAAGAAACCATGGATGATCTATGAAAGAACCATACTAAGGCCTCATAAAATCCTTTGTTTGCATCCGTAGGCAGTTAGGTTTTGGTGCAAAATGATGAAAAAAAACACAGTTGAAAATGCCATTTTCTTTACAAAGCCATCGAAGATATACATAGAAATATTTAGTACATTTATTTACATTATGTTTTATGTAATGTGTTTTGTTGCATTTTGGGGGGTTTTTTTACCCGGTGGAGGGCAGATTTGAAGAAAATTCAAGGACAGAAAAAAAGAATTTTATCTCGGGAGGAGGGGGGCATAACCTCCCTATCAAATTTTGCAATAACAAGCTCATAAATTTCGAGTTTAACATCCATACCATTCTCTCTCTCTCTCTCTCTCTCTCTCTCTCCCCCACCACACACACTCACACTATGATGATGCTATAGTGCTCACAAAAACAAGCCACAAAGTGGCAAAAAAAATGACACGCCCCGAGATCTGTATTGGAAAGCTGCAAATTTTAATATTTTAGTAGCAATTCATTTAAACAGAGAATGTGGACTTCCTCCTAAAGTGTGGCTCACCTTGTCTACAGCTACATATCTAAGGGTATCTGTACTCTACTATGGGTACAAAAAATACTTGACTAAATTATACAGTACATGCTTCTCCTTGCTAATTTTTTCCATGATTTTGCTGATCTTCCTTGCCATCCCAACCTGACTAAATTCAAGCATACGATCATGAAAAGAAGTCAAAATTTATTTCACAGCTAAACTTGAAAATGAAACTTTTGATGACAGCACCACTGCAAATTTAACTTAGCCTTCTCATCTGACTTGATACTTTGATTAGGAAACATATGTCATGCTATATATTACTTTTTTCAGATTTTTTTGCAGATCATGTTAAACCATTTCTAACAAGGTGTTTTTCTTGTACATATAATATGTTAGTGCCTGTTTGCCCAAATCTTTCCAGTTATATGGAATACTTCGCGACACTCTGTACAGTGGAACATGTGTTCGGTCATGAAATCACAGAAAGTTTTGGATATGTAATCTTGTGGGTAAATTGAGTTGTACAGCTAGTTCATGATTACACATTCAACAGCGAGTTTCAAGCACCTCTCTCGGTAAAAATTTTATACATGGTTTACATCAGTAGGTTCAAAAAAAGAAGACCTTAGTTAGATTTTGGTGTGTGCCTGAAAATCGTGATCAAGCATGGAAGTTGATTTTAAAAATGGCTATGACTGCAACTACCAATGGTAGCGATGCAACTGAACTCACCATACAACCCAAACATGTCTAAAAATAGGGGGACCTAGGTAATTGCTGACCATGTGATTGTCACATGACCACCACATGACAGTGATAAAATGTCATACAATGTACCCTAGCCCATGATGAAACTATCATGCAAACATAAAAAAATGTAAAGAATATCTGTGTATTGCTTGACGCTTTAAAAGTACAATAACGGAAAAACACAGGCAAGAATGAATAAAATCTGGTGTCAATTAAGTTACAATGGAACAAGGGTAAAAACCGAATAAAGTTGGAAATCTTGTTTGAAATAGATTTTTCCACTGCCTACACCACATCTTATGGCTTCTCTACTTATTAAAATATCTACAAATTTCATATTGCTTGTTTATTACAACTTGATCATTGCCTCATTTTGATAACATTGCAACTTTGGTAGGAGTTACAGATATGTTGACAAAGCTTTGTAGATGCACAGTTCTTAATACCACTAGACTCCTTTCACTGTTTACACGACCTGTCAGTGAAGTGTCACTTATGCATCACATGACAGTCACATGACAAGCGCCACCTAAGGACACTTTGAAATTTACATTTCCTTTTAAATTTTGATTGTGAATATTCGAGAGTAATATGATTAATCTACTTCAGATTACAAAAAAAAATATTTGGCTAGAGTTTACTATATTTCAGAGAGAAAAATAGTACAAAAGTATTTTTTTTGCTTTTCCAGCACCATTCTACACTTATTCTATCTACAAATGAAAATTTCAGTTTAGAAAAGGCCAGCTTTCTTCTTCAAGTCGTTTTTCTTCCACTGTGGTTTAGAATTATAGCTTGCAAAATCCATCCCAAATGCGTTCTTGAAATCTTCATCAGACAAGTAAAACTGGACAGAGAAGGATTTAAGAGGATACCAGATTAGCACAGATCAACTAGAAAGTGTTCTATAGTTTCAGTACAAGGAAATTACATATATAACACGATTGGAACTAATTTGGAAGGATGGGAATTTTCCATTGTTCAAATTTATAAAAAATGTTGGTTGCTGTATGGCTGAAAGTTGCAATATTACAAAGTACCAATAAAACAAGTGAATTGCATGAAAAGAAAGGTAGATGAGCAACAATAACTTTTTTACTACAATATCCTATTCTCCCAAATTAGTTCCAATAGTGTCATATGAACAAAGATCAATTAAAGTAATTGTATTTACTAAAAAGCCAGTAATTCACACTCCTTTACTGTATATTCTACACTATCATGACACAAACTAACGCCATGGCTTTAATATGTGAATCTGGTTTTTGCAAAGATCTTGAGAAAGCACAGACTCTGACATACTTCTTTCTTTGTTGCATCGACACCAACGGGTAGCTCTTCAGCCTGAAGTTGATCCAAAGGAAATTTTGGATAGCTTGAGGGGTCCTCAGCTGCGGCAGATCCTGCAGACGGGCCGACATTCAAATCCTACAGAAGAAACAACATGTTAGGTTGTCCATCTTCTCATCATTTGTGACTTACAATTTGAAATATCTGCACAATTTATTACTAATCGAGATCAATTATTCATCACCTCAACTTGCAAAATGATGTTGAATATTTTAACACACTTCTGATATTGTGTTTGAACTTTCTTGGGTTTTAAAATAAAGAAAATTGAGGAGTACAGCGGCCTAGATCCACCATTTTGCTTCAATAGCACAAATATGTTTTGTGAAAATCTATAGATTTGCATATATCTCATGGACTGGAGTCTGTCAGGGAAGCTGTGTAAAATTTACAGTGTCCTGAAACTGACTTTCAAGACTACTGATCTGTCGACCAGTAAATGCTGGAGACATTGGATAATCTTTGCTAAACTCATAGTTCCTACCAAAAGCCTAACATGCTTGAGAAATGTCTATTGTTCTGGGTAAGTGATATGATATGTATTAAGACTTCACGACATCATCAACATTATACAGTTCTAGAGAGTTCAAGTGTCACCAATGTTGTAATAATATGATGATTTTGCTTTTTTTTCTCCTAGAATTTTGAAATAATTGCACTTCATGCAAAGTTTGCATTTTTGTGCTTTTTGGAACAAGTGTGAGCTTGCCTAGACATAATGTTTATACATTTTCTGCACACAGTTTTTTTGGAATAATTTGTGTTGTTATAATATGCAAACAATTTGTAGACATGATGTTTACACATTTTCTGCACAAAGTTTTTTCAAATAATTTGTGTTGTATGATATGCAAGAACTTTCTGGCATATGTACCACAATGAGAGCTGGCTGAAAAAATTTTTGTGTACCTTTGTTTTCCTGTTTATCACCAAACTCCCTCACCAAAAAAAGCTTTTAATCTTTTGAGTGCTGTAATTTTTCCGACCAAAATTTTAGTGCCACATTTTACCAAGTTTTACAAATTTTCCTGCAATTTTTTTGATAATTTTGGACCAATTGGACATCACAATTCATTGGCTTCAGTTTTTTATCAAAATTTGTGCAAAAATCAGAAAAAAACTCTCACTTGGGAACAGTTAATAAAGGCAACAAAAATTGACTTTGGTGCTCAATGGGTTAATATTTTGTATGTACAAACTCTAATGCAATGCAATGGAAAACTGATTTTCTTATATGGTTTGCTATGCAACAGCCAACTATTTTGCCAGTGTTATTTGTTAAATAAACAAAATGGTGTCATAGTAATGAAAACTACTTGCCCATATTTGTCTCCAGTTTTGCCATACAAAACAATTGGATTTGATCAAAACATAGAGGTGAAAAGAGTAACTTACTGATGAAATAACTTTGACTCCAGCATTCTGCTCTCCAAGTTCAGCCTTCAACTGCTCATAGCTCTTACCCTCCTGTGATTCCAAAGAGACCAGGTTAAAAAGGTGTCACAGCTATCAAAACAGCTATCACAAATATTTTGAACGGAAACGTTTTACACTTACATAAGAGATGATGCTGCAGTGTCTATAAGAAGGCAATCTTACAGATTCATAAGCTGTAACTGATCAGCCTGTAATATACAGTTCCTTGTTCTACTCCTTTTACCAAAACTATGTTGGGTTTTCCTTACTAAAACTTTTGACAAATTGCCATCGCAATTATCTCTGACAAACAAATGTGACATTTTAAAATCATTTACACTGATTCATCCATGAATCTATACGATACAACTGAGAAGCTGCAAGACGGAAAACCACTTACACTCCATTTCCTGGGATTCCAGGCCATGAACCAGCCAGTAAATGTAGGGGGTTCAAAGCCTTGCTTGACAGCAATCAATGGCGTGTCTTCATCTCTGCCACTGGGATCCGTTTTGATGTAATCCTGTAAACACACGGCAAAAAGTGAAGACATGAATGCATGCAACATGCTGTGCTGATTTTGAATATTTAGAAAAATTGTCATGATGCTAGCTTAAGGACTTTGTCATGATAAGTAGTATGAGTGATAGAGTGGAAAAAGTATATTGCTATACACACATTCAGGGGAATGTAATTTCCGCTGCAAGTATATGTATTCAGGGGGGATTTCTGCTGTCTGTAGTCCTACTCTCACTGAATTCACGATCAAAAATTTCATAAAAGGAATGATTATGTTGGTTGATTATTTTGGACATCAGAAAATCTGGAACAATTTTTGCGAGAAATGCAATAAAACTTTTTTCAGTATGGACATCCAGCTGGTCCTGAAGACCATTATAAAATGAACTTTTTCATTGCAGACGGAGTGATACAAACAACCCTATATCAAGTTTGAAAACATAAATGTTACCAGTTTCTAATAACTGACACATCAACTAGACAACTGGATTTGAGTCACTCGAAGAAAATTTCCTTGCAATCAAACTCACTCTTGCAGTGTTGATGGATTCTTTCTTCTCTGTGTCATTAGCGCCAGATCCGATCCAGATGAAGAGCTGTCATGAAGAAACAAGAGAAATTATGACACAGGGAATGATTCTGGGGCAGCCACTGATTGACAAATAACAGTATCATACTAGTAGTTAGGGTGATTACAATCTTTGATGTACAGCTACTTGTACCGCACATGAACACATTCTGCTTAATACCAATATGGAAGAGATATTGATAGAGAAACTTTGTAACGGAAAAGAGTTTTATCCAGAGTGGTGATGTCATAATCTGCATAATTGGTTGTTCTATACGAGTTGTAACATTTGTAAGTTGAACACTGGCTCTATCTGAGCTAGCCACTTGTGAAAGAACCATGCTCTCTCCCTAATGACACTTTTGAATTCAATTGAACAATATTTGGCAAGAAGTCAGTGCTGTTCCAGTATATGTAATACATGGAAGGGGTTTTTTTTGCATTGAAGAAACCTTCTTGATTCACTGCAAAATAAAATTTGCTCTGGAGGCACACTTTGTGTAAGCCTTTTTGAACATGTATGCAGATTCTTGGTATAACCTAATTTGTATCCAATAGCAAAAGACTGACTGTTTAAGTTGATATCCCAAGACTGTATTGAATTCACTCCTTCTGACCTAAAATGATGATGTCACAACACTAGACATTCACACTCACCTCATCCCATGTATCAAGCAACATCACATCATCTTCAATCAAATCCTCTTGAGTGAAGTCGTCAACTTCTTCCACTCGGAAGCTACCGGAGGCATTTGAACATTGGAAGAGACGTGGAGGGTGGTCCAATTCTGATTCCTAA
Organism: Ptychodera flava; assembly: GCF_041260155.1. Lineage (NCBI taxonomy): Eukaryota > Metazoa > Hemichordata > Enteropneusta > Ptychoderidae > Ptychodera > Ptychodera flava. The sequence goes on along the minus strand of NC_091938.1, from coordinate 14,852,902 downwards.
AGTGGTGACAGATACATACCTTTGAGCACTGTAATTTTTCCCCAAAACACATCAGGGCAACATTTTACCGATTTTTATGAATTTTCTGTAATTTTTTCCATGATTTTGGACAAAAGGGACATAAATTTTCATGGCCTACACTTTTTAACCAAAATTTGGGGAAAAATCAGAAAAAATTGTCTACATCTGAAAGAAATTGTTGGCGTTACATTGTATAAAGGCAACAAAAATCGACTTTGGCACTCAAAGGGTTAACACATTTATACATTTAAAGGTAAAATCCACCTTTGGGACAGATATTCAGACTTTCAACCTTTTTATACCTTTTGTGGGGGCTCATTTTGAAGCTCATGGAGTAAACTAATTTTTTACAAGTTTCTTTTTTGTGGAAAACAGAAGGCATCTGATATTAACATAAAACACGCCTCAGGAACAGGTATTTGGACTCTCAAACTTTTTCAATATTTTTTTAGTCAGGCAACATAGTGAGTAAATGAAGTTTTCACTGGTTTATTTTCGTGAAAATCAAAAATTTCCCCTTACAGAGTCATACCTCAGGATTGGCCAGCATTTGCAACTGAAATAAGTGTTGGTAAACATTCCATGATTTATTTCTTTCGTACCAAATGTTGCATGGTAACCCCTGATTTTGTTCTTTGTTACTTTTAAATGAAAGAGGTTAAAGTTACTCCATGGAAAGTTTGAGCAAAAGTTTCAGTTTTTCTGTTTCACAGCGCAAACTACTTTAACCATGAATTTAACAACTCATTGGTCTCTTTTCCCATGTACACTACAATGTAATAAACTTGAACAATAGCTTGACATTTACGAGGCAAAAAATATTTCCTCACTGGTAAATTTGGCATCTCAGGTATTTCAGTGGTTAATAAATGTCCTGAACCTGAGGTAACTGACAATTGCAGTATAATGAGGAAGACGAGGCAAACCTGAAGAATGCAGGGCCCTTGAAGCTGTGGTACAATTTCACATCATCTTAGGGGGTATTTTATATTTATTCATCATCAAAGGCACCCCAAGACAAGTTATTATTTCTACCATGAGGATGATATGGCGCCGTGCTTATCAGGAGTGGCCGGGAAGAAATGGTGTATTTTTGATAAACTGTGTGAACGAACCTGCAATCTTGGTGTTGATGCGTAGGGTGCTTTTCCTCCGATAGAGCTCCAGAAGTCGGTTGGTTCCTGGCCTTCAGGGACCATTGTGTATTCACTGTCAAAGAAAGCACATCAACATTTCAGGGGATTTTGGCTCAATCTAGGAATTATCTAATGGGAGTAAAATGACAATTTTCTGTACTGTTGAAAGAAGGGAGATTCATCAAAAGAAGGAAGATTCGATAAACTAACTTGATCTGTTCACGGTCCTAAAAGGCCAATAGCTGGAATTGATGATTTTTTTTTCAGTTTTTGTTCTATATTGTCAATGGCAATATCCTGTTTTACTTCCTAAAGCACGTTCACCAAATGTATAGCTTGTCAAAAAAGTGTCTGTACATGTAAAATGCACTGTTATTGTTTACATTTGAATTCTAGTCTAGGCCAGAATTCCCTTGTCAACAACAACAATGCAGTCTACATATGTACAGGCTGAGTTGACAAGCTGAATACTGTATATCTCAACAGGCTTTGGTGAATAGAACAGAAAATGTAGTTGACATTAAAACATAAATAGTGAAAAATTTCTCGAGATTTAGAGCTACATTGCTTGGCCTTATAATCATTTTACTAGATGAGATCGTATGAGTGACTCAAATACCAACGTGGACTATACACATGTGCAGCAATGTCTGCCCTTTCAATCCTCTGTCAAAGCACATGATGTATGCACAACTACATATGTGAAAGCAGTAAGGTTGAACCACGTGTCCTTGGATAGAGGGTTTAATCACCAAGGGTAGAGTAACTTATTCATTTACATTGCTGTGCAATGAATACATATGATTTATCCCTGCAGTAATATCAGTAATATAAGGTTATTTACAAAATACTGGGATTTATGTCAGAGTACATCGTGCAGCGGAGGTATTGTCTGAGATGCATAGCGTCGAGGACAGTACCGAAGCATACAATGTACGAGGACATAAATCCCGGTATTTTGTGAATAACCTTATTATCATACACCTTTTTTAGTCTAATTTTACCGCGAAAAAGTCAAAATTAGTGCGTTTTTGGGATGCCCGTCCCGCACTGCACTGAGCGATCGTGAGCAAACTGAGAATGCGTTCAGCACTTCTGCTAAGTGCACAGAACGAAATTTCAATCCTGCGCAGCGCAGTGTACGTGAGAGAAATAGTAGGTTAACAGCATAATTTCACTCAAATTCACAGGTTTTTGATTCACCACTATTAACGTTGTGAAGTACTGAATGTTTAGAAGAATATTTTTTGTTAAAAATTTAAAATCATCTCTCCTTTTTCCCCGCGCTGATGTAAGGTGTTTTGAGGTCAAAGGTCAAATAGCGTCCAATAACACCAAAAGTTATTGGACTCCGCGTCCTCTGATACCGAAACTTACTGTACGACGAAACTCCATAGGTTACAGATGCAGGTGTATAATAATTCCAAGTATACCACTGCCATTGATACTTTTTTTGACATAACAACGCAATATTCATAGTACTTTTGACATTATCGTTTGGTGTTCAAGAAGTTTCATTGTAGGGCTGAAGAGGTCAATGTTCATGGAGAAAATGGATCACTGGTATACTCACCGTTGAGAAATAGATTTGCAAATTTGTTTGGCTAGTTCTCTCTCATCACCACTGCATCCCTGTGTGTAAGAAAAACCAAAGAAACAAAACTTCATGTCAACAGTGCAATATTCCATTTCTATTTAGTTTACTAAAATGTTGTTTGTGCCATAAGATTAACAGTCATTGTGCACTAACTAAAATCGGTGTCTGCAAACACACTGACAGTGCATTTGAAGTAATATCATACCTTTCTTTTTTTAATAAATTAAATTTATGCAGCCTACGGGCAAGCAAAAAGAACTATTAGGATTTTCTCAAAATGCAATTTCCACGATAAGGCCCTCCAAAAGAGCGCCCTCAAGTGTCAATGACCACTGCTTTCTAGTTACATTGGACAGTGAAAACATGTTGGTCGAAAGCAGAGTTTACAGGACAGCAAAGCTGTCAATGTCAGTGTCGGCTTTTGGTACTTGGTTTATTGACAATAATCATCACCTACATCAGTCAAATACAAATACTTCGAATACTTCAGGATGTTTTAAGTTCATAAACACACAAGGAACCCTGTCACATTCGTTGTTGAGATAGATCTTTTAATGTGAATATGAGTGCATGCAAAGACAAGTGGCAGATTCTTCTTCAGGTCGTCATGGTTATTTGTCAATGAAAACCTCGTGAAGTCCAGATGAGATGATATTTTGGAGTTTCTTGTGTTGGCTGACAATTTAAATGTCTCCATGGAGAAGGACAAACTTTATGGATCAATAACAGCCCTTTGTAGTCAAAAACAGGTTTAAAAAAGAATATACTTACCTTGCCACACCAAAGATAGATGTTCTTTGGTGTTTGCAGAACGAACACATCGTTTGAGTTCAATGATGCTGCAACAGCATCAACCTGTACAATGAAAGAGGGAATTGAACATGTAAAATTTCTGTTTTCAAACTTTTTATGTAGATTGAAACTCATTCACAGACTCAACAATGATCAGAAATTGTATTTGACAGTAACGTTTTGGGAAAAGTTGTTGGGTAAATTCAAGAGCTCAATCTGTAAGTCAGAAGAGAACACTGTTCCGTTGTAAAATACTTCCAAGTTTTGCATGGAGTCTTTGTCAGTGAAGACTTTCTGTACTTAAAGTGTTCTAAGGCAGTTTTCTGGGTACTTCCATTTAGCCAGTGTATCTGTGAAGCTGACATTTTCAAATTATCCGAGCCATATGTAACATTTGCATAGTGAAAAAATGCCAGGGGAGGGGGTTGGGGGATGTTTAATTAGCCTTTGAAAATGTCAGTAGTTACAACACTTTTGATAAACACCAAGTACTTACTTCATATGCTTTGGTGGCGAGTTCACTGGTACCACGGACTTGGAACATCCTGACACCGCCGGTGTATGCCTTGTCCTTTTGACTGGAGTTCTTGAAGGCGCTGCTCTTGCCACCCTGTCAGTTTGAATGGATGAAGAAAGAAGAAACAAAAGGATACAAGGATCAGCCATAAGCAATGACAGAAAATTCACATCAAGTCAGGAAAACTACATCAGTGACATAGTGTTTATGAACCAAGTAAAACGTAAACCAACCACCAAAGGACAGGGACATCAGTGTATTTGATATCACAGTTGACGATGAAAGAAATGTACCAACCAATTGAAACATACATGTAGGTGACGTATTTTCTGTCTAACACTTTGCTGGAAATCATAGTACCACGAAACAGCTTTTGGTTGAACAATGATTCCAAAATAACTTTACCACACTGATGATCTACTATATCACTGCTGTACCCTGATATACAGCACGTTATAACTTCACCATTGTCAAAATGTGCTGAAGACTGCAAATATATTGTGACAAATGAACAATAAAAGAGACATAGACAGTTTTGGAATCATTTCTGAAGTGAAACACCACTAATATCATCCTTGTAAAACCTTGTGAAAACATTAGTTTTTTATGGGCTACATCAGACATTTCAAATGTAAGCTGTATGGTCAAATTTTCCAATGTGACAAGAAGTAGTAGTATATTATCATACTACAAACAGTTACAAACAAAAGACGATCTTTTGACATTTTTTTCGGCAATTTTAGAATTTGTAAAGAAGACAACAAGAACCAGAGGTATGATATGAACAAGCAACTTCTACGCCGCTGATTACAGTCAAACATTCCAAAAAATGCATGAAATACAAGCTATCCTGAGTAACCGTTTGATAGTACTGAACTCATTTTTTGGTTCAGATTAGGTCAATATAACAATACTGGGTACAGGGATAATGTCAAGAGTATAAGACTAAGACACCAGAAAAAGTATGGAGACGTGACATCACAACAAAACACCACAACTAAATATGTCAAAGCCGTCACCCAAACACACAGCTGTATAATTCAGGATTACCACTGTCAATTCCTTCAAATATTGCAGTTACAATCTTCACACAATACAATAGATACTCATGTAATTGTCAATACCAAATTGCAAGACTTATAGAAAGATTATGACATTTCAGAATATTAGATATACATTACATTAAACGACAAAACTCACACTTGAAATGAATATGTAATGTAATTATGATCAATGTTTCTATACGTAAAGTTGACTCAATTTTTTACCATGTCATATCAAAAGTTTATATTCATCAATTTATATTTTCTAAATTTAATGTCGCTGTCTTTGTTGTCAGAACATAAATCAATAATTATTCCTGCGATACCCATGGCTGGGCAGTGGGTAATTGTGAAAATATTGTGAACCACTATCAATATGGAAAAATATATTGCCAAAATAAAGTATTCGAAACAAATTTCTCTGATGTTATTCTCCATGAAGACTGTATTCGTACAGATCATTCCATGAACAAAAAACCTAATTACTGTCAAACAAACATTAGATATAGTTATTTCCATCAAAAGAAAGTGGTTTGCTGATATATATATATATATATATATATATATATATATATATATATATATATATATATATATATATATATATATATATATATATATATATATATGCACGCCATCCTCTCACTACCAGCAGGGGTAAATCTTTCAGTATAACTGTACTTGGGTTTGCTAATTTGTGGTTTTGAGAAACAAAAGATATCCAAAGTAGTACATTGGTACAGAAGAGTAGAGAAAGATATATTGGCTAAATGAGTCATTTACATCACAGAGCTGTGTCAAGTTTACCTGATAATATCAGGGTAGTGAAAATTTGAAGCCGACAGATTGGGGGTTATTCAGTGCATATTTAACAATCTACATACAAGTGAGTGCATCACACAAATCAACCTGTTAACCTTGATTGGATTATATTGGATAGGAAAATCCTTTTCTGAACTTGTTAATTCAATGTCTGCATCTGTCTGTCTGTATATCTATGTCTGTCTGTTCATTTCTCTGACTGCATTTGTGCCTGTATGTGTATTGTATAATACTCATATGTAAACTTGTATGTATCTATGTATTCCTATATAATAGTATTTATGCATATATGATGTACATATATGAGCTTGCTCAAAAGTATATTCCCGTGCATGTATGTACAAATAGTATGTGTCTATCTCCATCCCATGTGCGTGTAGTTGTCTATTTTGTCTCTCTCTTTGTATGTACATGTATATAGATTCTATAGATCTGCATATAGAGTATTGTTTCTTATGTTGTATACAGACATCAATGACGATGTGTATGTAATGAGTCTGTATCCATTTAGATTATGTAAGTCTTTAGCAATCCACACCACTCCAAACCACTTATATGATATTATCATATAACGTATAATTAAATTCTTACCAAAAGGTTACTTATAATATATACACACATTTATGAGTAATACAGTGGGGAGAAATTTATATAACTAATTTACATCAAAGATTATCAAAAGAGTTACTACAATTTTAATATCTACATCAAAGAACCCAATTATAGGATTATCTTTGTTAGTCCGTAAGTCTTTTTGTTCTACTTATGTAGAGAAGAGACAGGTAAATGTCAATCAAACGAAGACTGGGTAATGAATTTTTATCTTTTGATGTCTGCAGCAGGGCAGTTTCTCTTCATTTTGCTTCAGTATATAAATGATAGATATCATAGTCTGAATTGAATTTTATTGAATCGTTACTTTCTGCGAGTAAAATTGGACATGTTTGTTTTGTTGGTTTTGTTTTTGGGGGTGCATAGAGTGACAATTAACCGTGTATTTGTGCATTTGATTGGATGTTGTCATCATGTTGTGAAAACTGCAATCACAGGACTATTGAGTGATTGGTGTTCATGAGTATTGACAGTGTTGCTGAACTCTGAAGGGACTGAAATGGTTCTGGAGTGGGACGAGTATTTAGGATTGGTTTTTACCCATGGAGTCACCAAAATGATCGGATGAAACAAAACCTTCCACAAAATACTATACACTGGGCACTCCACGTAACATGCATGATCCAGGCAAAATTCACCAGGCGTAATGTCAATGGAAGGGTTACCATGACCCAGACCTTTGATTTCACTGATCCATGTTCTTTAAATGGTATCTGAGTAGTCACACCCGTAATTATAGGATTAAAAGACAAAGTTGTTCTTACAAAATTTGTGTGAAACAATGTACTTTTACAATAATGCAAGTGATAGCTGATTATTTCAAAATGCAGAGAAAGGGGCATTTTTGTAAGTTTTTTAGTATTTTTTTGAAAGAGTTGGTGCTTAGCTGCTGAATGATGTGGCTGTTTTTATCAGAAAAATCACAGAAGAACTGATGACAAGCCTTGTTATTGTGATTTTAAATTATTTGTTCAAGAAGACAACGCATGAACGACATTAGGGCATTGATACAGCTGTAAATTTGTTAGTGTGCTTTTCTTTCCTCTTTAAGCCCTGGTAACTGTTGCTTATGATGGTTTTTGAGTTCTTTTGTTCCTTGGATCGAACTGAGTTCATTGGTCGGCTCCTTGATGCATGTCAAAATACCCAGTATTCAGCATGTCAACATACAACAAACTAGTATTTAAGCTGTACTGCTGTTATCAATGGTTGACTTGCCATTTGAATCGAAATTTGTCAGCCATATACGCAGGTGATGTTAGATGTAGAGTACTGGGTATTTTATCATGACTCAGACAGTTGACAAAGAATTTGCGGTGGTTCAGAACAAAAATTTCAAATACCGTGTCAAAAGTCACAGGGACCAAGGCTGTTAATCCTGTGAGAACCATTTAGATTACATGAATAGCATGCTTTGTATAATGTTTCATTTCCCGTCTTACATTTCTATTTTCTACTTGATGCAAAGGGGTTGTTGGTGGCAGACGTATTACGGCACACAACGTGAAAGATGACAGGAGAGGGCTGCAAGGCAGTAACATCTCTCTGAACGTGATTAACTGTGTCATACCCATACCTTATGTACGATCAGAGTACCCTCAAATATGGCCAACATATGGGGTGGTTCCTTTCCCATAACAACTCGAACCTGCCGTAAAGATGGTCACACACAAGGGAAAAAAAGAGACAAAATTGAAAATAAAATAGTTAAATAAAAGAACTGGCGAGCGCAGACCAGTTCAAGACCTTACCTGGTGTATGATTAATTTGCCCTGAAACATAGCGAGAAAATGATTGCATTCCTTGCCCATCACTTGTCGAATCTACAAAAATAAAGTTTCGGTTTAGTTGGTCACATGCGGTTTTAGTAAAACGTAAACGAGACATTCGGCAGCTTCGATTCGTTCACATGGACAAACTTCACATAGCCATGCATACATCTGTCGTGGACAATGAACACGATGTGTTAGTTTGGTGGTTTTGTTAGTATCTCATGCTACTACACTCACGCAGGAACTCAAGCACTATCACTTCAAAACCATTTTGAGGTGTACTTTTCAGGGATGTCAGAACTTTTATCACCACTTGAAGATCATTAGAAGCTTATGAATGATTACTGACAACTTCATAAAAGTTCAATCAGAAGATCACAGGAATATGTTGAATTTTTTTGCCATAGCTCAACACAGTTGGCAGTTACATTCAAATAAATTGGTCATATGCACAAAATTTGGCTTGAAAGCATCTGAAAGTTGTAATTATAATATTTCAGAGACATTTCAGTCACGAAATTCATAGCATACATTTAATTTGAATTTCAAAACTGACAGAGGAAGTATATTTCATATACAGGTAGGATGCGTGTTTTTCAGAAAGCAACTGTAGAAAATTTTGTAAACAGACAGGAATATACTCAACAGTAGGATGTGCTTTGTTCCATGATGAAAGGATAGTGTCAATGAAGCTTGTTTTTTTGTTAGTTGGTAGGAAGACATACCGAGATATGTTTCATACATACATGCATGATGTAAGGAATGTGATTTCTGGACTCGCTGTAAACATGAATGAACGAGTATAAAAACAGGACATGCTGTCTTGAAACATGCACAAACATAACATGAATGTTAAGTTAGTGATCAGAAATCTACATACATTAATCTGAATTGTGAGTTAGGGGATCAGTAAATTCTCAGAAACCAGAGTGTGATGTGATAAGAAAAGGAAAACTTTTGGTGAGGCAATCAACTGAAAAGTGAACAAAAAAGGTGAAAAGTATATGTGATTCAAAATATCATACATGTATAAAAACAAATGTGGAATGACTGTGTATGAAAGGAAAACTGAAAATGAAAGTGAATTAGGTTGTGAGATGTACAAATAAACTCATAGATATAAGTGAAACACGTCACCATGGTGATTAATTTCAGGGACTACAATACGCAGTACTAGAAACATCACTTTAGCAGAGAAGCAGATCTCCCAGTAAGAAGTGAGTTGTTTTGTACAGGAATGAGTCAGTTAATAAGCAGAAACATATTCAAAGATGAGACGATAATTGAATTGAACGTGAATTGGCCCAAACGTGACTATGTTTGCACCATGGTGACATGTAGCACATCATGCTATGTGCCATGTGTTTCACATAGAGACATGATTGAAAGGACAAGGAGATAAACATAGCAGACACATTACACAAAATGTTATCTGGGTTATAAATTACAGTGAGATAACTGTGCTGTTATTAAGAAAACAAAATGCATAACATAAGTATGAGTCCATCCATGATAATTCCTGTGAAATGTAACTGAAAAGTGACATTGTGATTGTTATAACATGTGGTTATCCATGCTAAATGGTTAACTGAGATTGTGGAAGAAATGTTTAAACCAATGTGCACAGACTGAAGTGTGTTAGGGGTATGAAAAGATAAACAGATATTATGACATCATGCTTACGCATGCAGACAAAACAAAGCATGCGTATTATTCAAACATGTATTGATAGTTATGATACATGCAACTGTATTCAGTCAGATTATGGATAAGGTATTACATAGCAAGACAGAACACCAATAAAGTTTACAGCTTGGATAAAATAAATTCAGAGACTCCTTATGGGATACCTTAACCCTTTCGTCACCATGGTTTGGCCCAAATCTATTGTTGTCAATGGTTATTGTGGATCTGTTTACAGGGAATTGGGGGTGAACAGGTTAAGGTGACCAGGATTACACCATTTCCAGTGCTCTTCATGATATCCCACTCAAGTTGTTGTTTTGCACACCATGACATGCACACACATCCACACGGAAATTAACGGTACATTCAGAGCCGTTTCCTCACAAACATCTCACACTTACATTCATTAAGACAACAAGGAAAGCAACAGGCATACTGCAGTTAACAGAGGCACTAGAAAGAGCAGCAATTAAAAGTTTGTTTGCCATTAGCAACAGATGATGTTTGAAATTCAGAAAAGGAGCTTTAGGAACAAATTGTACAGAGGACAAGGATTCTCCTTAGGAAACAATAATATAAACATGAACAGAAAATGAACACTCGTCATTTCCCTGAACACAGTCATGCTATCTGTGAGACAGTTTCAGATAACATTCTCTAGGACAGTGCACGACAAAATCTAGCCATATGATTACATATGTACACAAAGCAAAGACATTTATGAAGACATTGTCATCACGTGCAATAGTTACAGAGAAAGTGACACAGGAAAGAAACTGACTGAGGTATTTGATAGCACAGAGATTTAATAAACATAAGAGTATTTGTGGAATGCTTAGGGCAATACAGCTGAAGGAATGTTTTCATATTCAAGAAGACCCTAGACCATAGAGATAAACAAGACTACCCATACACTCACACACTACAGTGACACAACGCAGTGTTAGTGTGTGTACGTGTATGGATATGTTTGCATGTATGTGTCGTGAGTGTAGGGAAAGTATGGCGTGTCGTTGTGGATGGTTAGGTTACAGCATTAACCATTCTTTCCCAAACTCACACTGGACTGATAGGTGAAGATATAAAGTATTCTACTTAAGAAAAGGAAAAGAAGTCGGGTGTTTAGAAGAAAGTAGAGCATCAGTGCTGGTAGAGAGAAGGAAAAGGAAGTAAATGCTAGACAGTAAGTAAAGAATATGGCTGCCAGGCTATAAGAAAATGTGTACAAAAGAAAGAACAGTCTATAAGAAAATGAGTGCGTGACCGACAAGTTTAAACCGAGATAGTAACAATAGAATTTGAAGAGATATACAGCTGTAGATCTGATACACTGGAACAAAACACCACATAACACAAAGACTTGCTGCCATGGGTTAACACAAGTATTGCACAAGCAGAGAAACCTTACAAGTATGGGCAAGGAATGAACGCTATTGATGTCGTCGTAAAAGAATATGGTAGGATGATATCTGGCAAGCAATGGGGAACTTGGATGCAGAAGAAATTGTGGAGGTCATTCATGAATAATGCCTTGCTTTCGTAACATGCATTAGTCGAAGAACTTCTTCATCTTGGACGATATTGGAAAGAATATATACTGCATCTATTGAAAAAGCTGTGACAGAAAACATTATAAAGCCAGCATACATTATGCCAGAAGGTAATTTTCCTTTACTTAAAAAGCAATGCATATTGCTGGGCTACCATTTTCACCAGTTTCAGAGCAAATCTGCTTTTGCAAGAATAGCCATGCTATTTCTGCAAAGAGAGAGAGAGCTATGTGCAATGCACACACAGTAAATACAATCAACACAGCATACCTTCATACTAGAGTTGTTTATCACACACATTATGACTGTTGCAGATAAATCTCACTCTCAAAAACAGTACAACTGATATAGAAATACATCTCAGAGGTATTGTATTTTCAGGTTTGAGTAATTGATTTTACTCGATACAAAGTATCTAAAAAAGTGCAGACTATGCAATCAGAAATACTACAAACAGTGTGAAAGTTGCGTAATTTCTCTTTCTGAAGTATGCACTACTATTGAAACTCATTCTAACGTTAAGGTAAATGTCTAGCTTTCATCACTGAATAAATGCTCTTCTGCTAAATATTTGGCGCCCTCTGGAGGCAACACTACAGTTTCCTCCAGAAGGTCAAGCCAGAGGCATCATGTGTAAAAAACAACTCTTAACATCACTCACTCATCCAATACTGGCAACAACAGCAGTCAAATCTGACTCTTTCACACAAATATTCTAAATAACACACAAATATAAACACAAGGTAAATTCAGAACAATAAAATATGTCATTACAGTGTGTTCATATGATGTGCGATCGATAAACTCAGTAACATTTTATGTATGGTCGCATGTGTGCTGTATATATATCGGACACTACAGATAATTTCCTGAGTGCTGCAGGATTTTTTCCTGCAGTATTATGTTTTGTTTTGTTTGCCTGTTTGTTTTCCCAGTGGCATGTTTGTCTGCCTGTTTGTTTGTTTGTTTGTTTGTTTGTTTGTTTACCTGTACAGCAGCCCCTCCTACTTCATCATCAAGAGCAACAGTCATTGCAGCAGAAGTTCCCTTCTCATCGGCAGTAGAATCCAGCCCCTATGAAAATGAACAGGACAAGTTGTTGATTGAATAATGGCAAGAGGTACATTCCATTTTCACCCACTTCTAAACTTTCCACTATAAACGTTTGCTTCTGTTCACGTTTGCCTTCAAAAAACATTTTGCCAATTTTAAATGACAGCTTGTAAATTGTAAAGTTGTCCGAGTTGGAAGGTGAAGTTCTCAACAGTGGATTGGATTTTTAGACAAGGCAAAGTGTGTTCAACAAAATATATGTGGTAAAGAAAAGCAGAGATATCTCAAGCTAGCCAAACACTCTGAAGTAGAGGGACCACTTAGTAAAATTTAAAATACCTTTCTTCTCGGTGTACTGGTTACAAAGACACATATGTCAAAAAGTTTAAAACCACCACCATTTGGCGCATACAATTGATTCACACAGTGAAATTCTACTTGAATCTTACATTTGGTGTATTTTGTGCATATGTCATGCACTAAAAGATAACATTACACCAATACTCAAGTTCTCACACAACGAGAAAGGATATTGTTTTTTTTCCAAGACTATCTATAAACTGGGATAAGTGATGCTGACATTACCTGCCAGTAGTAGATGATATAGTTTGGTTTTCCATTGACTTCGTAGGTGTACTTAATGACATAGCAATCACCGCCAAAGAACTGACCGTACAGATTTTTTTCCAAAGGCACTTTGTCAAAATTCTCAATCCTCCAAATCTGCAATTAAATAAACAGAAACAGGTGTCAAGAATTCTTGTGCATATATCTAAGATTGTCAATAAGTCATGATTTCCAATTGCTTTTGTATAAACTATGATTGCACAAAAACTTGCAATGGTGAATCCATGTTACACTTGAACTTGACCCTTAAGAGTTTCCTACTTTTGCCTGAATTTTCTTGAATGTGATTTTAAAGCAACAGCAATACGATCAAGAAGACAACTTGGCGAAATGGCATTTACTGTATGCAATAGACCTTCGTGACTAGGTGACTAGGTGACCACCAGAGTTGGATGTCACTCCCCAGTTTTCAGCTGGGTAGTTTCACCCATAAATTTGGACTTCGGACATGACGATAGAGTTTGTAAATATGTGAGGCGTGCGGACACTACTGATGACCTTACCTCCTTTGTACCGGTGCCATCATCAACCATTTTGCTCTGAGCGGCTCTTTCTGGTTCAGCATGGAGTGTGGCGGCATCAAACTTGGTTTGCACGGTGTTGGCTGTGACGTGACAAGGATATCAAGGGCAGGGAATAAATAGTCAGTGGGGTACTTTTGCTGTACAGGAATGGGGGTCTAAAAGCATCAAATGTGTTTTATTACGAGAGGGGCAACCTCTGCTGCCCTTGTTTTGTGCACTGGTCTTGAGCGTGAATTTCAAACCAGCTGGCTTTTTTTGAAGTGACATCTGGGTGACACTGTTTGTGATGGCAGATGACTTGAATGAGTGGACTGTGGCTGACAGGAGAACTTTAAGAACAACTCAAGAATTTGTCGTAAATCTGTGAACTTCCTACTATGTCCAGTTAGATCATCACAAATTTCAGGATCAGGGAAGTACATGATCAGAACCATTTTGTTCTGATTCATGTCACTCAGAGAGCTGCCCAGCTTCACGTTTAGCAAAACATGCAATTTCTTCCATGCATGTTCAAACTCGGCACTATACATGCTGAGTGAATTACAAATCCTGAATCCAGACAGATCTAGTCAGAACCGGTTTGTACCGGTCCCCAGAATTCCAGAGTTGACCTATGACAGTTCTCACATGACCATGGTACAATGCATTGTGAGGCATTTCTCATGCTGAAACTATGGTTACTGGGGACTACGTGACAATTTCCCGCCAAGCATGATGATGGTTACCAAATAAAAACACAGCGAAATTATTAAAATATTTGTCACGCACACTTTCACGTTCACACAAGCACACACAAATTTTAACAGTACCATATCCCTGCCAAACTTTAACAAATTCTTTTGTAATTACCTCGCCAATCCTTTTCTTTTGCATAGCTGTCAAATATTGTTAGGGATGGGACAGGGAATATTTCTATTTAATAAACTCTGACGCCTATTAAACCACAGACTCTGCACACTTTTCTACATATACCCTAAACCTTATACCTGACTATTGTATAGTCATTGTTGCGTTGTTTTATAGTTCCTTAACCATGTATACTAAATTTCTTTTATTATCTTTCACATCCTTTGTGGAAAATTTTGCTGGGAAACCTACTTGAAGACAAAGATATGGTTATTCCCACTTGGATTATCCCTTCAATGTGTGAGCAAATCTTCTTGACATTTCTAATTTGACCAAACCTACATTCTTTTGTCGTTTGGAAATAATGAAGAAAAAGAGCTGAGGGAAAGGCCACCACATGCATGAAAATAAACCAGCTATGGATTGGGATATCACCATTACCAAAAGATGGAGAATGAAGGACAAGCCAGAAAGGGGCACACACTCGCATGCATATCTACTCTACTGGAAGGTTGCTGCTTTGCCATAAAAAGCATAGTACTGTATCAGAAACAGAGAGAGAAAGAACACAGCAAAGTTTTCTTCAGTAAAGGAAGTTTAACCCTTTCATCCCCATATCCTAATGTACAGGTCCAAAATCGTTCAAGAAAGTGCAGGTTCATACCAAAATTTGGTGCTGAAAGGGTTAAATTTCAAGCTGAAGCTGCCAGTGTCACATGTTTTGGAAATTCACTCCACTGAGTTTTGAACACGGACCATTTGCCACTCACTCATATGCATAACAAGGTAAGGCAAAATTCCCTGAAGATGAACTTTGACCTGTTAACATTGAATATTATATACCAACGGAGCTAAGACAAGAGGCTTTTATATTGCGAAAACACAAATGTGGACACTTTACTTCATAATGAGACAATAGAGGTAAAAAGATCTCTTTTTACTTCCATGATTAGACTTCTTGGCAGCTCAAGTGAAAGAGGGCGCTGTGAGCTGGGACCACCACTTCCTATGCCACCTACATGTACATGAAGCATTCTGGGAGAAAAGCAAGAGGTATCCATCACCATGCCCAGGGGTCAAGGGTCAATGATTCACATGATATGACAGCATGCAATTGGTGGAGCGGATTTATTACAGGGTATGTAGCATGCAACTACTACATCTACAATATTATTACGGTTTCCATGTGTATGTTGCCATTACAAAATCTGAAAGGAAAAAATCTGGTTTTTCTGCGATGCACATGTCAATATGGATCCTATTAGCTTATTTGTTAGTTGGATAATTTGATAATTTATGCTTTTCACTCATTTGCTGACTGCCATTGGGGGCAGTTGAATCCAGCTAGATCTGGTCAGAACTGGTTTGAACCACTTACAATCAGCTGGTGCATAGAGGTAGCAGATAGTAGCATTGATAGACATCGTCAAAACAAGTCACAGAATCATGAAAAAGAGAGAAAAATAATTTCTTAAATACAAAGAACTTAAAACTTAAAGTATAGCTTACGAAAGAAACTTGCAAGTGTTACAAATTGAAGGAAATAAAAGCATGATTTCAAATAAATATGCATAAATAACTTAACAATACATAAATTAATTTGCATATTTAACTTTAGACTAGATATTTTAAGTAATTTAGAATAGATCGACTAATTTTGCTACATTTTCAGTGACCAGGTCAATTAAATCATTGCATTATACTAAGCAATAGAAAATCTGCATTCCGGATTTTGTCAGTCATGTTGTTCTTTGAGTTGCTTTTATTTTGCGCAGTCAAGATTGAATCTCAAGGGGCCTGTTGTGTGGAGAGGATATTTGAAGCAACAGATGGACACCATGGCAACCATTTTATTCGTTTGTACTTTCTTATCTCCAGTGTGATCATCTGAAGAGAGCCTTCCACAGACCTTTGCCTGTTCATTTGCTCTTGACAAATATATGTACGGTAACAGTGGATCTTGGAAGCCATAGATGACACCATGGCAACCATTTCAATTGTTTGTAATTTCTTATCTCAAACGTGATTATTTGAAGACTATCCTCCACAGGCCTTTTGTGTTCATCTGCTCTTGACAAGCATGCAGTGTTACATCTGAGCAGCAGATCATGCAAATCGCAAACAAAATGCATTTGAGTAGACATGCTGTTAGATCTGACAGACCAAGCCTTTTCAACAGTTAGTATTTTCCATTTTTCGCAAATGGATAAGTTTCCGGGAAATCACATGCTTGCTTTATTTGTATTAATTTCTCTTTGCTAATATTTAACACTTGCTTTAGCATTTCTTTAATTTCATCTCAAAGACATTCTTTTCATAATTTTAGTTGTAATTAACTTCAACTGAAAATCTACAGCTTTCCTCAATCCGAGGTATTAATTATGGAGCAATTGAACGGTAAAGTTGCAAATTAACAATTACGCTATCAAGATCATTGTTACATTTTGTTTTGAACTTTCAATCAACACAGTGGCAACCATAATGCATCTCAAACACATCAACACACTTTAAGCACACACATCATTTTTGTTAACTTCTGCATCCAAACGTTTTCTTTTTTCATATGCAAGCAGTCAGAACTGCATTGTGTGATGTCAATGTTACCCTTCAAAGAAATGACAGTTTTCACAGACCATAATATAGAACATATTAGAATTATTAAAGCATCTATGCAAACCAAAAGCCAAAGCTTAAAATGCTATCTTTCTCATTATACACAGCAAACCAAATTTGCCCTTCTGACAGTCCCTGTGCTGACCTATCACAACCCTGTGGTACACGTCTGTGTTGGCAAAGATTTGACAAGGTTGTGACAGAGACAAAACAGAGGTTGTTCGTTTCTCAGGGCCTTTTGCAGTTACTGACAATGGTTGCTGGCGGAAGAAGCCTTCCTCATAACCAGACTTCCTCATCATCGTTATCGTCAGAGGGAACTTTTGAGGTGTAAACAACTTCCTGGTGAAGTTCAATTGTCGTAACACTTTAGAGAATAGAGTCAGCTACTTCTCTGTGAAGACACGCCTACACTTTACTGTTACTTGGCAAGCTTTCTATTGATGGGCCCATACAATTACAGATATCCATGTCAACATACCAGAATGTCATGTTTTGAAAGCTGATACATTTTGGCAATAGAGGTATGCATAGACACTTCAAGGTAAAGAAAACTTCAGAAAATACTGATAATTAAATTATATACTCTCTTTGATAAATTGTATGCTCTATTTTGATAATAAAATTATATAATCTACTTATATTAAATTTAAAACATTGCATTCCTGTTTTGTTCTGAATTCAACACCTTGGGCGTACTTGAAAAACGCTAGGCTCAATATTTTGTTGCACAACAGGAGTTCTTCCAGAGGGTCCGTACCTTGGTTAGTACAAATGGACCCCCTAGAATTTCAATTTTTTGTAAACCTTGTTCAGCATGGGCCAAGTCTGTTTCAGCTTTGCCAAACTTTGCATGTGTGAAACACTTTAATCTAATCCGATAAAGTGAAATGAGCGACAAAACCTATTGAAATTTGCACATTAAGACAGAATTTCTTTTCACAACACAGGTGGGAAGAGGACAGACATCAGGTGATACATCAGACAACACGTGTGAATGTAGAATGGTTTGATTTGGAGCATGAGAGCAAATGGATAGCGATGAAAGAAGCAGAATTCAAAAGGTGGAAGTTATGAGATGAGGTTGGGTTAAGCTAGCTCATTTCTCTTCTGGAAAAACAAATTAGGACAGACTAAGCGGAAGGTGAATCAAAGTTTACAGAGAGAGTTTGACGTCAACTCCAGAAATAGTAGTTAGTACACAATGTAGGGTCAGAAACGAAGAGCAGTCATGGATTGTCAATCAACTGTACAGTATTTAAGACAGATTCTTTTGTGTAATAAAGGTTAGACAACACTGAATGGAAGATACTGAACATGTACAGTTAACACAATATACAGGATAGGCTGCAAAAATGTATTTGTCAGAAAATTAAGACAAAGAATGATACAAGGATTTAGAAGACATCAAGGATTTTTTAACTGTATATGATGTGCAATAATAAATTGACTTATTATTATATTTTTTTAAAGAACATTATTGCAAACCCTAGGGCATGTTTTTAATACTAGAACATTATGTTTAGGATACTCATCTACTGAATAACCCCTTTATGAACTTCTCTCAGTTGATCTATTTTCATACACTACTAAAACTGACTGCTATGTTCTCTGTAGACCAGATAACCACAAGAAATTATCCTTTTTGTTCCAGATATCTTGTAAGTTGACTTCTCTGATCATGTCAAGGTGCTCAAACAAACCATCACTGGTTAAGATGTTCTCTAGTTCTGTATGCTTGGACAGGAATGGCTTTCTGTCATGATTTGACAAACTGAATTTTTCAAAAAATTTAACTTTTTTTGAATTCACTTAAACAATATCTAATACTTTCCCCAGTTAAATTAAGAAGTTGTACGTCAATGCTGTCATCAGTTTTAAGAAAAAGAATAGTTAAATAAACAAAACCACCAACTATCTCTGCTTCACAGTATCATTTCATAGTCACTTTCTATGCATACTGCAACACAGTCATCAAAGTCACTATGGTCATATCGAATTTCTCACTGAAAATTTTCCTCTCATTTGTATCTCGTTCTATATTGCGTATTTTGCAGGAAAATATGCAAACTTACCAATCTTGCCTCTTGTGTAAGTTTTACCCATGCCAGTGATTTCTCCTTTGCCTTTCCAGGACTTGAAGAGCCCCTTGAAGGCGGCCGGTTCTCCATACTCAATGACAGCTGTGCACTTGGTGTGCTTGGGGTACTTCTTGGCTGTGATAAAGTTCTGGTAAAAATCAACACAGGTCAACCATTACATGTGAGTATTCCATCAACTCTACTGGGAAACAAAATACAACAGACAAGCCCCTCACTCGCCTCCCCTCCCCCCCCCCCCCCCCCATTCTACCCACACCGCAATACATCAACCTTTATCGCTTTAACCTTATTCTGATGGATTTACACCTTGTAGAAACCAGACAAGGTGAGAAGGCAGACGTAACACGTGTTGGCACAATGCATATTAATTATCACCAAGTATATCACTGTTGAGCTTTTTCACCTTCAGCGATGCTCAGTTAGCATAGCTTTTATTCTGACAGACATGCATGCACGACCCTGTTGATTTCAAACTCATTAAAAAGTGTTTCAGCGACATAACCAAAGATTTGACTCAATAAATTGTACACCATGCTCCTTCAAGCAGAAACTTCCAACCATGTTCTATTTCAAACAGCGACTGCATTCCGAGTGTTGCAATCCCGACCTGAAACTTTCACACCAGTTTCATACACCAGTACATGGGCAGTAAACTCACTGGCTTGTTACAGCCAGGGAAACAGCTGTCAAGAACCCAGCTAGTTTTGACCAGTGAACCCATCTTAAAATCTACTGTCCCATTGCCAATGACAAGGACTGATTTTCTGACAGAACAAGGTCATCACAAAAGGACAGTCACAGAAATAGCAGCACGGCTAAGTACTGATACTGAGAATACATGTATCTTCTAACATGACACGTCAAACTGGTTCACCTGACATCAAAAAGACCACCTACAGATTTTAGTTGCTGATTTTATTTGTTGTCACTTCTTTTTCTGTGCTGCGGCACGATATCTAAGTTAATTTTCCCATGATGCACTAGTTGTAGCTGCCGACATACACGTTAGAGATTAATCGTTATACTAACCATGTATATTTAGATGTCTATTTCTACCCTTATTTTACATACATACGGTACATTAGGAACCAGTACAGACGATAATTGTTACTGTTTTAGTGCCGATTTTCAGCATCACATAGCAGCGGCCTGGTGTTCACAGCTAGTCCATGTTGTGGTCCGTTTTGTTTGTCATCCATGCCGACTTTGCCGACTGTTTTGTTTTGCTTTGTTTTGTTTGAGATCTCCAGTGAGTCAAGGGCACATCTGCCATAACACCACTCTGCATACCAGAGAGCATCCTCTTGACAACTGGTTGGCCAAGACTGCATGGCTGGATGTATTCTTACATGTCACAACACACAGAACCTAGCTTGCAGACATTGTTCATGCTCAAACACAGGCATGTGTATGTCCACTCATACTATATATACAACTTCTCACACTCTCTCTCTTTCTCTCTCTCTCTATCTATCTCTCTCCTCTCTCTCTCTCTCTCTCTCTCTCTCTCTCTCTTCTCTCTCTCTATCTGCACACATACATACATACACACACATACATACATACATACACACACACACACACACACACACATATATATATACATACATACATACATACATACATACATACATACATACATACATACACACACAAACACAAATTTCAATACTGAATGCCTAATATACTACTCTTTCAACATCTACAGGAATACAATACCAGTAAATTGCACTTTTTGCTCAACCTGAAGGACATCGGCGAACGTGATTCGTGGCAGTGGATGTTTAGCACGTGTGACTGCTTCAACAGAACAACTGGAATCCTGGTGCTCTGAGTTTTGACACCTGGTGAAATTTACTGACTGATTGGCTGAACAGTTGCCTGCTCATCATCACCATAGAACAACACAGTTTTATTGGATGATGTGGACGTTTCCAAACGAATCATGAATTGGAATTTGATTCGGGTTGATTATTCACTTTATGGGAACTGCACTGATTTTTCTCAGTGAGATTTTCGAAGTGAATTAAAACAATACAGACACACACAAACACACAGACACACATACGTACATACACATTCCCTCATATCAATACATGTAAAGATTCCATTTAGCAGTCTTGACCAACCAGCTATATCAATATTTGGTTGCACTGTTCAATTTGTGTCAATGGAAAAATGGCAGAGTTGTATGGTAATACCAGAATGCCATGTTGTTGGATTGGTTGGTTGCGTGAATGACTGTATGAAACACTGTTTCTAGTGCGATGAGTGGAATTTGTTAACGAGTATTTGATTTGATGGCCAAATGAATGGGTGAGTCGGTGAGTGTTTCAAATGCATGGTTGGCATGAATGTGCATTGAGGTTGTTCCAGGTTGGTGTTTGATGTGGTTGACACACAGACATTTTAATGCACAACTAAATGTTGCCTGCTGGCTGTTAAAATAGTCTGCAACAGAAAGTCCCTAGCAATGCACCCCTATTGACCATTTCTGACTAGGGAAAGCACGTGCAGTTTCTCTACAACATAATGCTTCTACTTCCAACAGAAATGATGCTCTCATTTTTTCCACAAATGTTTTGACATTTTCTGAGCCGAATGTTTGCTTTCCATGGTCAGAAAAGGTTCTGTTGTTAAAATGACCACCACCATTACTCATGCATGTCTGCATGCACATGATGCATTTCAATTCCAGCTAGGTTAATTTCTTGTTGGGAAAAGGACAAGACAGCTCTGACGAAGTTCATTAGTTATGATATCATTCAAATTTTTTAGTTTGGAATATAGGTACAGTAGGGTAAAGAATATTCTTGGATTGAATGAAGTGTATTTAGAAACATCTCAGGCAGAATGTGCCTCGAGGACAGATACGTTGACTCTCAAATTTTCATGATACTTTTTTGATCTGCATCTAGTGTGGACTTGTTTTGAAAGCTATGTAAAAAAATTTTCATCACTTTGTTATCGTGAAAATCAAAAATTTAATTTTTTTCTTCATTGTGAATTTTGAGTATCTGTAATATGAGATGATTTGCTTTTAAACTAGTATTTCCAAAAAGTGATTCACTTTCAACTGGTAGCTCAGACACGAAATAACTGGGTCATCAAGAATTTTATTTTTGATCATAAAAGAGAATGGTATAGATTTTGTTACGGTAACTTTGAGCTACCGTAAGTGACCCTTCACCACCTTAAAATTCAAAATCACACCAGGGAATATGCCATTTACATGATTTTGCAAGTTTGAGACACTTTTCACAAACAACACTTTATCTGTCGGCAAATTTACAATTCTTATTTTGATGTGAATTTCTCCAGCGACTCACCGACTCAAAGAAACATTTTTCTTGGATGGAAAAAACTTCCCAACTACAATTTTGGTCACTTAGACCTGAAAATTGTGCATGCTTACACTTCTACAGCTATAGACAATTTTTGGTCTACTTGATCAAGACACAAGATGTTCAAAAGGATAAGAATAATCATAAATCACAGTTATTGCAAAACATTTTTAAATGGAATGAAAGGATTGACTTTCAGCTGGTGCCTCAAACGAGCAAATCACAGTTATGGAATTAGTAAACCGTAATCATGAAAACTCACAAACTGGAGTAGTTAATCAAAAATACTCATGCATGTTACCATAGCAACTGACCCATATCATGCACATCACACAATTGAGTCAAGCCGAGTCATGCAGTATGTTATTTCACATATGGCGTGAATTCATGGACAAAACAGTAACTGAAGTTGTACAATGTGGGTGTGACTATATCTGATATGGACATGTTTTTGCAGGCTGACATTCCGGGGAAGGAAGATGTAAGGAATATGCTGCCAAAATGGAAAATTGCAGGAGAGGATGACTGGGACAGGCTTGGAAGTGAGTCGAACACAGGAGGATTATAACATGGGATATGTACACAGATATGGGAAGGATACAGCACCTCTCATCTGATGTAAATCGATGTTAGAAATGATGAATAAAGTTTATCAGCATGTTTGAAGTACAGATACCAGCCATGCTCAGCAAACAGATGAAGACAAACTGTTTATGGATTATTGGTCAACCTGATACTTGTTAACACGGTGAGTAAATGTATATGAGATGGTAGTGTCACCCAACTTTACATACAACATACAAACAAACAGAAAGACGTCAATGGAAACAAAATCCTGTTACGATATGAGTCAGAATTCATGTTATTCACCATGGCACCTCAGATTAAACCATGTTACTGATGATGAAACATGTATGCATTGGAAATAAATGAGAATCTGGTCTGAACAACCGGTGACTGATTTCCCAAGATGGTTAAATTCCATTCATTGAAAACTGAACACATGATAGAAAAACGTGAGATTCACACCAAAAGATGACTTAATGATAGAATTGATAGAACTTAAAAGTGCTCACTTAATGAATGTTCCTGAGGCAAGTTGGTAATGGCTGAAGAAGCTGTCTTTAAAATTTCGAACCTCTGCGGTGATAAATCTCACCAAATAAGGTTAAACTTGGGAGAAAATTCAGAAATAAATATCTCATGAATCAAAAAGGCCATAATTCCTTTCAAAAGTTTTAAGTAGGTTATGATATCCAAAGTAAACTTACTCAGTCAGAAAATCCTATCTCTCCATATCAACTAAACCAATTTTGTATATAATTTCCATTTTTTCTTTTAATATACAACAAACTTCTTCATTACCAACCTACCTGCAGTTCAGAAAATGAGTTACCCAGTGCAGCACACATTGCATTACATTTTTAAGATACTGTGTATATAGCCATTATGAACCGCACACTTTGAATTGCATTTTTAAATTACCATGTACACCCAATGATTGTGCATTTACCTTACACCAAAATGTACCCTAAATTAGAATTACAGAAGATCTGAGAGAATACTGATGGAAATGCGGGCAGTTGCGAGAAATGGGCTCTTGGAGCAGAATGAAAGAAAAGACGCAAAAAAACTTAAATATGCAACATCAGGGAGGACATAAAGAGAAGAGAGAAGCATAAAATGAGAAAGGATGATGTTGCCATGTGCTTGGACAGTGCCCCCTAATTTGAGAATGTTTGGTAGGTAATCTTAAGGAGACGTGTCCCTTCAGCAAACTGGGGAGTCCCAGGGCCACCTAGGATAGTGTGCAAGACTAGATACAGCTTTTTTAGACGCCAGTATATACTACTGAACAGATATGAATATGGCTATGTTACCATGGCGTTTTCAAAAGCCCTATCTTTTTCTGCTTTGGTGGCGTGCTTTCCCTTCCAAACCCAAATACCAGCAGCACCTTGGTCAATGATGAAACAGTCCTGTCCAACAGAAAACAGAAATAGCAAAAATTAGTTCAGATATTATGATAATTTGTATCAACAGATGGAAACAGTTAAGGAGATAAAAAGGAAACCTATATTTATCAGTGAGAACTGCAGAACGAATTACATTCTTAAATTCTGCATTTGAAATTCACCCGCACTTGAACTTCAGAATACAGAAATATCAGTACACTGTAGTGCTACACTTCAAGCGGTGTCGCAGTCAAAATGAAATGCATATTCAATGAAATATACTTTTCATCATGAAGTTTAAGACAAAGTTCCAAAGTTGTATCCATGAACACAAAAATACGTTGAAGAGGTGAAGTTTCCCCCAAAAATTGTCAGAAGTTGACACTGCTGTATTGTATTTGCAAACAAATAAAATTCAAAATTGAAAAACATTGTTACAAGAGTCTTGTGTCATTTCATGAATATTAATTGAATTTCCTTAAAATTGTGATCCTTCTTTATATATTACAAGCAAGAAAGAATTTTTCACCATCATTATCACAATTTATCTTCACAGACAGAACTTTTTATTACATCTGTTTTGACACTCTGGCTTCCGTTTTCAAGAATGATAAACGCCACCTAGACCCTCTTTCACTTACATTTGTATCAAGGAAGGACTGTTGGAGAGGACGGCTGGCAATTTCTGTCAACACCAATGATCCACTCTGGTCTGATACTCTGTAAGGACAAAATTTCCAGCAAGTGTTACATCAGCCAACCACGAATGCTGTTACAAATGTGAGTCATAAGCTCAGTATTAAATCATTGTGCATGTGACGAGCAAATCAACCAATCAAACCTGCCAATACAAAAGTGGACCAACAAGGCCCTTACTCTTAAAATATACCTTGGTCTGTAAACTTCCACAGATAAACACAATTGAAAGTCAACATACCACTTTTGAGAATCTGACCTGAACCAACCATAATAACTCACAATTTGTTTCAAATGATGATTAATCAAGGTTTGAAGTTATTTCTTCCTCTTTCGTATAAAACCTAACATTATAGCCTTGGGGCCCACTGAACTAAAAACCACTTTTAGGAATTGCGATTCACATGACTGGCACATACCTTACTAAAATGAAACTATGTACTACCTTAACATTATCTCGTTTGGACCACGGCCAACTGACATTAATATGGTAAAACCTTGCTGCTTTTCATTTTGTATTTACAGTAACGTTTATTTTGAAGGTGAAGCTAAGGGGGTTAGATCAAAGCACTGGAAAATACGGAAAATTGTCTAATTGTATTTCTGGCTTCAGTGATCAAGTTCAGACTGTCACAGCGATATAAATGATTGCCAAAATACAGAAATCCAAAACTACTATGTATTCAATTTCACATGCATGAGTGGATGGATGGGTGGACAGGTACTAACTCTGGACAAGTAAATGTTACAAGGTTGAATCTTTCTATGCAGAGTGTTCCATTTCGATATAAACGTTCTGTAAAAGAGGCCTTGCTTCTGCTTGCTGGATTATCATTGCAGCTAAGTAAGCTTACTCATTTATCTTAAGCTAGGGGACTTAATACATGCACTGAGATACTCACTTGTACATCTTGGTCTGTGCTTGTACATTACGTTCAAAAGCCGAATCATCATCACCAGCCGATGCTGGGGCAACAGGTTTCTTCTCCCCCATCACTGTCAGGAAGTCGGGATCTAAGGACCTGTCGTTCTCCTCGTTGACGACGACCTGGGCTCGGCCACCACGCTCACTGTCACGTATACGCTGGCATGTTTGTGTTCCCTATATCAAAAATAGTTCAAACAAAATCATTTCATACGAGTTCACATCCAAAGAAATCAACTCATGGAAATCAGGGTGAGTAAAAGTGCTGTGTAACGACACAGGTAAACCTTGCAAAACTCCATATTGTCCTAAAAATGTTCTCTTACAACTGGCAATAACCTTCACTAGTCAATATTTTTAGAAATGACGCAGTCCAACCAATTCTTTCTATTGTTCACAAGCTTTGAAAACCCTTCGATACCAAAGTCAACTTTTGTCTCCTACATAAAATGTAACCCAAAAATTTTTTTCAGATTTGTTCCAAAATTTTGATCTAAAACTGTAGCCAATGAAAAGTGATGACCATCTAGTCCAAAATTGCCAAAAAAATTACAGAGAAATTCATAAAAATTGGTAAAATTTTGCTCTAAAATTTGGTGGGAAAAATTACAACACTTAAAGGGTAACATTAACCGGGCCATCGACTGCAATTCAACTCTATGACGGTAACTCCGACAGCCTCTTTCATTCAAGTTATGGATCAGTATCTTGATACAAATCACAAGTCTGAAACATAGGGGATTCTCTTAGAAATCTGCGATGTAAAATATGTTGATAATACACTGAAAGATTCAGCCATGCGCAGATGCCCCTTGGCTTAATTTGCGACTTCCAACTCTACAGATGGAGGCAGTGGGGCGCCTGCACAGAGCTGAATTTGTTTGATCTACATGGTCATAAACATAAGTGGATACTTCAGTTTTCATTCATCTCTTAAAAGTACACCACCAGTTCACTCTCTCACTGCCAAAAACACTTTGTAACCTTGAGTTTTTCCCAACGGTTAGCCTCTGAACCGTTCCACTGGATAATCTTCTTGCCGAGATCCAAGATGAAGACGTCTCCTTTGTTGAGCGAGTCCCAACCAATGGGCACCTCGTTGATCCTTGGAGTTCTCTTTCCTTTAACTCTCATCATTCGGTTTTCGTGAGCATTGCGATCAACATGTTTGAAGCCTGTTGCAATACCGCCAGGTTTGTACCTGTAATAGCCAGCAAATAAACAAAGTGAGTGTCGGAAAAATTCCAATCTTGGTGAAAAATGTTCCTACACACAGTGCATATACCCCTTGCATGACATAATGTACAACCTACACGAATAGCTCCTATGGAGGAAGGCCCATCCCTGGAAAATAGCCACTCACACAAATGTATTTGGGGCTGATCGCAAATGAAATCTTTGTTCTGCATTTTAATATGCAAAAATAAATACTTGTCCACACATTTTTTCTAGATTTCATTTTGAGATATTGTGCATGCAAGAACGAAGAAAATACCACTTGGGAGGCAACTCTACCAGTGTAACAATGAATACTAAAAGACATATTTATGGCTCAGCTGCAACAACAGCCATGCATGCAACACTGACAAGATTTGTCCACGTTTCAAGCAGCATATATTTAGTAACAAACCTGAAACCACAAACAGCACTATTGTCAACGAATAAAGAGACACACAGTTCAAAAAAAGACACATGTTCAAGTGGTGTTAAGCAATTTTATGTGTTTATCAGAACACAACACGTGTATAGTTACTTAAGCCTGCACAAAACACCAAGTACTTATTTCCGTATTGTTCTGCATAATCTTACGAAGCTACACACAAAATGAAAAGTAAAGTTCACTTTGAGATTGAAGAAAGATACCTCTTTTGCATAAAGCATATAATCCAACTTACATGACGCCATCTTTGAAGTAAGACATGAACAGTTGGGACTCGTGGGCCTCCACCTCCCTGTGCTGTACAGGTCCACCACCGAGGGATTCATCCAACTCCACTGTCTTGAAGGCAGCCACACCAGCCTCATCCTACATGAGCGACATAAAAGCAAAC
This sequence comes from Ptychodera flava, assembly GCF_041260155.1. Lineage (NCBI taxonomy): Eukaryota > Metazoa > Hemichordata > Enteropneusta > Ptychoderidae > Ptychodera > Ptychodera flava. The sequence goes on along the minus strand of NC_091938.1, from coordinate 14,824,618 downwards.
AAAATAATTGATGAGTCTGATCATTCTTGTCAAACACTTCCGTGTACAGTGTGACCTGCAGCTGAGAATAACACTCACAGACATAAACTGAGTACATTTGAGCATATTGTTCTGAAAAGTAAATCTTCATTTCATGGTTATCGAAATGCATAATTCTAGAATGCTTACACAAACTAGAATCCCATGTTTCCACAGACTGAATATAATCAATACAACAATTACATTAAAAAACTGTCCAACAACATACCTGAGATGTATCCTTGCCGAGCCAGAAATGGATATCCCATGTCAAAGCATTGCTTCCTCTTTCCTTCTTTGTCTGTTGGGAAAATTTTGGGGGTGAAAAACGGATGGTTTTAGGAAAATGCTGCTAAGATATTGTTCAAAACCCCTACTGTCCCTATTTCATCATGTATTTTTATATACCATTTTACCAACGCTTTCATTAACAGTTGGCAGCCGGCAAAAATTATTGGTAACTCTCGCAATTACGCCAGCAACTTGTTCGAAAGTTGATACTCTTTAATAGCTAAAATATTTTGTTGCCTTCTTGAAAGCTGTGAAAATATATTGCAAAGTGTATAACCAAACTTTTCTGAGAATTTTTAGAAAACAGTCGTCTACAATTGTCCGGTGTGTTTTGCTTTAATAAAAATATGTAAACAGAACAGCAGATGTCATGTGATTGGATCCTTATACACAATTGGTCGAATGGTCCTCTATATAGTTACTTTGTAATGATAATATTTCAATGAACAGCTCTTGGAAGATTTTTATTGACATGTGCGAAAATAAAAAAATTCACATGGCAGTGGGTTTGAACAAGTGTGCAACACTGAAAGAATTACTTGTTTACTTTATATACTAGAAGTTGAAAATCTGTCAACGAGTGCACTTTCTTTCAAATTTCAGAAAATTCAACTTACACTCAATATGATATATGAATCTCCTTGAAAGAAATACCCATAATCCTTTTCAGGCCATGAAACCACTTTGAGTTTCTCTATTCTCCAGATTTTCAAACCAGGTTTCTGACCGACACCTTTGAAAGCGGGATCCACAGGTGTTGACATTTTCACTGTGTTAAAACTTCACTGTCCGGTAATTTCACACAAACTGTTATCCAAATCTAGCTCAGCTGTAACAAAATGAAAAGGAATGAAACATGTAAGAGTTAGGCAATTATCCTTATCTTATTCAACAATTCTTCATTTACAATTTGTTCTGAAATAACACTTTTATGTACTATAATATCATATTTCAAAAAGGTCATGTCTACTCTCTCGCATTCATAAATCATTTGTTGCTATTTTTTCTGGACCATTTCCACTTTCACAGTGAAAACACTGGTATTGCTATTCCACACGGCAAGGTCAGACCTCAATAATCACAGTGTTTCAATGATGAGTTGAATACTTCACAAACAGCTCATACCACTTTCTACCATTATGAGATATCGTGTTTTTTGTTCTCTGCATTATGATTTTCTACAAAAAAACCCGAAAAGCCACACTGGTCCTGGTGACTTCAGCCTCTTATCAAAAAGTTTTCATCATGAACGCACAAAAGATGCAAATACACCAAAGTCTGTACTGTAAAAGTTTGTGATTCCTTCATAAACCCTTTCACCAATGTGATTTGAACCAGTCCCATTGTTTTCAATGGTAAAACTGGACCTCTGGAGACGCCAACGGGGGTGAAAGGGTAAAGCCAATGCCACTACAGTCTAAATCCGTCAACTCAACTAAGGATGCACAATTTGGCTCTCACACAAAGGAGCAAATGAGAGGGTGGTGGGGAAGGGGGTGGGGGAGGTCAATTGCCATTTTATAACCAGATACATGTAATCAAATTATAAGAATACTACTGTTGTTAAAGGCCCTAATTTATGACAACCATTAACAAAATAAGCATTGTTCAGTTTTTTCTGAAAATAATTCTCTCACATATGTGTACTTGTTTTAATGACAATAGATGCCTCTGTGAATTGATGAATGCCACTTGCCGAACAAAGAAAATCGATGGATGCTAATTGACAACTACTTAGGCATGCATGGAATGCACTGTACAAATGATGGACACAAAGTGAACACTGGCACTTTTCAATGTGTACATGTGTACTTCCACCACTGTACATTGCATCATTGTTAAGAACAGAGCTACTTTCCTTTTCAGCAGTCAATGTCCAGTCCACGCTTCTGGACACTGCCTTTCCTTTCAAACAGCGTTGTAGCACAGACAGTAACCTACACAAAGTACCACAAATTGAACTTCATATAAGACTGAAACAAGACCCTATAATTTGGGTCTAAACCTTTTATGATTTCCAGCTACTTTGGGGAATGAAAACAGTGCACAAGAAACCTGTACACCAGTTAGGACCATCTGTTACAATGATTAGGTAAAAATCTGTCACCTTATTTATGATGGCCTGGCAATTTTGCAGGTAGACTGACAAATATTACAACCATATGTATGCATAGTTATGTATTTATTTATGCACTTGCAACAAAGTGAAGGGGCAACTTGGGTTATAATGTATGCAAATGAGCATGGCAATTGAATTCAAATTCAAATTACATAGGTTGAATGCACCCACTAAATTAGTATTTACACTGAATTTTTATAATGTTTAAATCTAAATATTAGAACAAGCATACTTGCACTGACATGTTGCATGTATATGTAGTGAAACCACTTGAATTTAAATATCCATACTCTCCACGTACACATAACCATCATGTAAAAGCTCCCATCTGAAACACTGTCAACAAATTGGCCACATGGTGAAACTGTGGCATTTTGTTTACACTTTTCAATTAGTCAAGGCAAAATAATCTGGCAAGCAACACATTTCGAGGACGACAGAAATATCGCTTTAAGTTGGCGGCCATTATTGTCACATCACACTGCCCTCATTAGTTGTATGCCAAGCTAAATATTTAACGGTTTATTACAGGGACGCTTATTTATAACAGCTGTAAAGATGTACTGCAGGTCAATGCTATTCTGTACCTGTACACATAGCAATATACTACTCTGTTGATACCTTTGATACCCCATCAGTTAGCTCAAACACCAACAAAACATCTTCACCCCTTTTGGCACTAAACTAACTTATTACATAGTACTTTTTCATCAGGGTCACCTTTCACAATATTCACACATACATGTATCATAACAATTTTCAAAATTACATAAGATAAGTTTTATAGCTAACATCTATTTTTAAACATCTCTCTGGAAAAGCAAACATTATACACATCAAACAAATCAACCAGTAGATTTTAAAACAGTTCATTGATATCGTATCTCATTTTACTGATTTCAGACTTTATAATGTTTGCATTCAAGAAGAAAAACCTTTATTGCACTACTTAAAAGTCAAGCATTGATATTGCTTGTGGTGCAACAGGATAATGATCGACTGTTCCCCTCATTTTATAAGCATATACATGTACACAACTGTGAAAAATAGCGCAGATGGCTTGAGTATACCAAAGGCGTTGAACTCTTTCTCCCAAGTGTGTAATTGCTGAATTCACACCTGACAAGAGGGATACGTAATTTGTGTGAGTTCATGAAATCTAGTGGATGGGTCAACGACACGCAATTGCTTTCTCTCCGTCTGTTGACTCATCAAATGCATCTGGACACACCTGTTGGTCAACGTCATTCCACATCAATACATGCAGCTCTACGTTCCTCAGAGACTTGAAATCTGCTCGCTTTGGAAGATATTGGTTATCACAAAACTATGTTCTACTCGCAAACTATGGATTTTTTTGTTTCCAAAATACCATGGAATAACATTAATCCTCCTCCTATTCAGCCTGATGTAATGTCCATATAATATTATATAGTGTTGTTATTTTGATGTGAAAATTCCAAAATTGGAAATGTAAACATCCACTGGATTTGAGGACAATTAATTTACCTGAATGCTTGTAAACATATCTGTTTAGCTGTTGGCCCTAGGCCACATTTTTAACAAGTTCATATTTATCATGAATGTTAAATGTACCTTTTTACTGTGAATTTATTGTTCAAATAAAATTTGACCCCTTTTCATTATTATACTTTGCTAATCGATACAGTTACATTGTACAAAGTTTACACAAGCAAATAACCATAATGTGTCCTGTCAGAGCCATGCCTGCCCAAAGAATGATCTGAGTGTCACACAGACACCAGAGGGTTGTAACATATCACTTTGACGACTGTCTACTATCAAGTAAATTATTATTAATCAATTTCTTTTAGAGCCCCAGCAATTTCATGTTTACCGAGTAAGATAAAAATCAAGCATTCATAACTGACTCTTAGTTATGGCCATGTATTATCTTTCATTTGGCGATGCTAACTTTTGATTGGCTGAAAATAAAGGGTTAAAGGTCAAATACATACTCTGCATTCATGACCATGTAAGCTAGCCATGACATGGAGCAGTCTTTGCCTATTAATATATCACTTATGTCACAACACAAATGTTTATTGTTCCTATCTGAAAATGGCTGTTTTAATACAGTTTATTTGGAGATGCATGTAGCTTAATTGCCTGTGAAGAATCCAAATGTGAGCTCTTCAAATCATGATATCATTGGGTTGCTTACTTGTACACTAAACAGCACCATGCATATTGGGTTTATTCATAATATCACATATTTCATGCCTTCCTGTGCAAAGGTAAACCATATTTGCTGGGAGATAAGTCATTGATTTACAGTTGACTTAAGGAGATTTTATCAAGATTGGGTTTATTGTGCCACCATGTCAGCGTTGCCAACTAATATTGAAGGTTTGTCAAATGGCGCATTTTCAGTGCTGGTGCAGAATTTTCATCAACGACTGATCATTTCACTTCAGTTTGCAAGCTATGCTTGTAGAGCAGGTGTTGCCCTTTATCAAACAATAATTAAAAGATTTTTGCTGGCTTTATCACTAATTCCCTGTGTATGTTTGTTTTGTATTTATGAGAATTCTGATTAAATATTAATATAATTATCTAGAAGAAGCTGAAAAATGGTGGGCAATAATAATAAAAGAGCAATAAATCATAAGTTGGAATTGCACATTTACTGGATGCAATGATGTACAGATTAAAGCTAGCTTTTCAATCGTCAGCTCTCAGCAAGTGTGATAGCAGCTCAGTGCTAACACAAGACTTGTCCAATGTCCACTAATATTAAAATACCCTAAACAATTGTTCTAAAGTAGTTCTTCCAACGTTGACACTTTCTGTCATAATGTCAATGAAGTTATAGGTGCATTACAATGTTTAAAAGCATCATATCATTGACATACTACCACCATAAGTAGCTCTCTCAGCCTACGGTACATCATCGTCCGCTCGCACGGCTCGTTAGCCAGACAGGAGTCTTCCACTAACTACGCCGTGCGGGATACCCCCACTATTTTGCGTTAAGGAGTTTGATGGAATTAGAAAATCAGGCGGACCAATCAGAGCACGCGTTACACTCAAAGATAAAACCACGCCTACCTTCCAAACGCCGACCACTGCACTGTTTGTGCACAACTTCTCTCTTGATTTACTTACTGGTTTACTAGACTTGGTCCAAGTGCGTGATTGTGAACATGTGAGTTGTTTGAACGTCTGGAATGCAATGATCTGTGTTCTGTTTTCATGTGAAATGTGTGAGTAGGATTATGTGAACGCGTTGAGTGGGGTGAACGCGATACAGGGAAGTTTCACCTGCCACAAATTAACTCACTTCTGCTATAGCTGCACAGACTAATAAAAAATAAAAACGCGTTCGATCGCTACTAAATTTTACAAGAGGAACTTTTACAAATCATTTTCTTTTTTGAAAATTCGCCGACTTGAACCAAGTCTCTGGTTTACCTTCGTCTTGTGACACCCTAATGGCTCAAATGGAGATTTAGGAGTGGGAAGGCAATCTTGCCTGAGTTTAATACAGGATTTGATTGTCATGCATGGAAATCTTACTGCGTGGTGGGGATAAAGTTACGGGCGATTTCTCGTCATTCAGAGAGGTGGCGAAGAGTTCCGTTTCAGTGATCGTGGGTTACGAAATGTATGGCAACGCTTTGTATCGTGTGAAGCGTATTAGATATCTCTCAAAGAAAAAAAAATCGACGAATATGGCGATAGTGCAGAAGATGACTTTGAAAAAACTGACGCTTGTAGTCTATGAAATTCACCGATGAGTATATTGCTTACTGTGATGAATAAGTGATTTTTTTCTGAACAACACCCAAACAAAATCCGGTTCTTTGATTTCCAGTTCTTGCATATTTCACAAAGTCCTAGTCCATGTTTTCGAGCCATGCTTCTAGTTTTTTCTCCCGCGGCGTGTCGATGTTCTGTTCGGGTAAATCCTGTTCATCGTCTCACAATTTTTACAATTTTCCCAAAATATGAACAACAGAATAGCTGCCGGTCGCGCCAGTTGACAGGACCACAATGTCTGAACAACGTCTGAGTAATGGGTTTATCGTGAATTTTTGAGGTCAAAATTGGAGGAGTGGTTTAACACATTTGCTTCGGTGGGCAGAACATTTCTATTTCGCGCCACGATCTTTTGAGTGTGGCGGGTTGATGTTTTCACCTTACAAGTTGAGCGACAGCTGGGAATATCTTGCAGTAAGACGCGCTGGTGGCTGGGCATAGCTGGGCCTTTGTTTTGACGTTTTGAACACATCAGTTATTTCAGCAGTAGATTTCAGTAGCATGAAATGTAAACAGTGACCACGAATACTTGTAAATGGAACACCAAAAAAATGGGAAAAGACCTATACTACTACATTCGTAGTAACCGATTATCTGATTGGCTATTTACTTGTCACATACAGTCGTGTGTGGGCGCTTTAAAAACACGATCTAGGGGGTCTATCAGCCAAGGTCTGATTTCGGGAAGCATCCAGCTGCCCGTAGCGGAGACCTTGGCAAGCGAAGATGATGGTACATGTACCGGTAGTTTGTCGAGAATCTAGCCACGTGGTTTGCGGCTTTGCAAACCCAGTTTTTGGAATTTTTAGAGCTTGTAAACAATTGACAGAATTTTATCTTCTACATTACATTCAACATGACAATTACGTGCTTGAAAAGAGCCTGCAAAGTCAAGATGTCCATTTTGAGCTCTACAATGTGAGAAGATTATCCCGGCACAGATATCTAATAACACATTGAACCCACATGTAGTGTGTTTGTCAACCATAAAACCAGATATGAACTGTAAATGCTCACGTGTTTCATTATATATTGAAGTTACGTGTAAATTTGAACCTTTGCCACATGTTTGCAACTTCATTGAAAGTATTATGATCAACATAATGAACAATATTCACCACAGATTAACTTTAGAGGTCATTAAGTATTCAAATACGCAATTAGCTGAGAAATAGAAATAGTTAATTTCTTTGACTGCTGTCATTGTATCACCACTTTATAAAGCAAGTGTAATTGCATGCCTTTGGTCAAGTCCTTCAAACTATATATTCCAAACTTTGAAAGCTATGCAAACTATAAATTAGCTGACACGAAAACTTAAGTGCGAAATGACTATCAATATTGGTATAACCTGGTATAATCATCAATGTACATAGCATGTTATGCCAACTTTGATCAAATAAATACAAGCATATATCCCTAATTAGGAAAGTTCATTAAATACACAAATTAGGAATTGGCTGAAGCAAAAATGCTTAATGCCTTTCAATAATGTTAGCCTACATAATAGTATCTTTAATGTACATAGCAAGTTTCATCAATTTTGGTCATGTAAATTCAAATATATATCCCTAATTTCAAAAATTCATTAAATATGCAAATTAGGAGCTGGATGAAGTAAAAATGCTTAATGACTTTCAGTAACGTCGTATCATAGTATCTTTATGTACATAGCAAGTTTCGTCAACTTTGGTCTAGTCAATACAGATAAATATCCCTGATTATGAAAGTTCATTAAATATGCAAATAAGGAATTGGCTAATGTTCAAATGCTTAATGACTTTCAATAATGTTCTATCATAGTATCTTAATGTACATAGCCAGTTTCGTCAACTGGTCTTGTCAATTCAGATAAATACCCCTAATTAGGAAAGTTCATAAAATATGCAAATTAGGAATTGGCTGAAGTAAAAATGCTTTATAACATTTAATAATGTTCTATCATAGTATCTTTAATGTACATAGCAACTTTCATCAATTTTGGTCATGTAAATTCAAATATAATCCTTAATTTCAAAAGGTCATTAAATATGCAAATTAGGATTTGGATGAAGTAAAAATGCTTATTGACTTTCAGTAATGTTAAATCATAGTATCCTCAATATGCATACCAAGTTTCGTCAATTTTGATCGAGTAAATTCAGATATATATGCCTAATTAGTAGATTTCATTAAATATGCAAATTAGTATTATCTTTCACGTCACCCCTTAATAACCTGCACAGCTGATATATCTTGATGTGATCAACATTTGTAGCAAATCTCATCAAATTGTGTGCCTTCGTTCTCGATGTATAGCCATTTTTTCTACAATAATTAATTATGCAAATGAGCAAAAAGTAAGCAAGCCACACCCACCAAAAACTAATCATTTCTTGCCATTTGCAAACTGAATCTATGTACCAGATTTGATTCTGATCTGATGAGCCGTTTTGAGATATTGAGCACACAGACAGACAGGCACACAGACAGACAGACAGACAGACAGACACACAGACAGACACACAGACAGACAGACATCGCTGCGACATATGCTCACGTGTGTAAACACGTCAGCAAATGACACAACACATTCTTGTATGTGGGAATATGAATACATGCTGAATGTTGATGTGACACCAATAAAAGTCAAGTACAACTTGTAATTTTATGTTCCATGATTTCAAGATGGCAATAACATCATAGAAATCGCAAATTTCCAGTCATTCACCAAAATACTTACATATCATCCCATTCACATACATGTAAACTCGCATACGGCAGATCACATGTGTTACTGACTGCTATTCTTTCAACAGGTCCAATTGTTGGCCACCAAGACTAACATGTCCATGCTAAGCCATATTACATCCAAGCACAGACTTAGGGTTACATTCTATGGATACTTATCACAAGTCACCCTAGGAAAGTCAATTAACTTTCAGACTTGCAATCAAAAAAGAGCAGACATGTTATTTGTTAAGTAAATCCATGCGTCTGTATTGCAACATGGCTGCCGACAGCAGCACACTCCCATGGTAATCAAATATAAGGCAAGCTGTTACTTTTTCCTCCTAAAACTGAATTAATATTACCAGCTTTAGATATGATGCACAGCATACGCTGTAACTGTCTGTTAAGCTGACTTTCTCAGACAGGAAGACGCCACTATGGTTAGCACAAATTGATAACGTACCATATGCATGACATGTGACCTCTTGTCCACACATCATCCGCTGGTGTTTTTACACAGTAAATATATACTACAGATGTTACCATAGCTACAACAACCTTGGTGAAGTCATTGACTATGTTGGATATTTCATATTTATCAGTACATATGCTTGTAGTTGTTTTTTTCTTATCTTAATAAAATTTATGGATCATGAAACCTACATGTATGCACACCGAAATAACGCAGATGATTTGGATTAATATAATAATGGACACTGAACTAAAATTAGGCTACTATAGATGGCAGCAAAAAGGCCATCTGGTGCTGCCCGGCAGAGTGACCGCCATTGATCCATCTGGTGGTTCAAGGGTGAGGACAAAGGTCAATGACCTTTGCAGTAACTGTATCATGCACAACACAGGAAAAACTGAAAATCTAAAATTTTTATGAAAAATTATCCACAATGACATAATTACAATAAATCCTTTTTTCCCTCAATCTTGCTGATATTTTCTCATTTACATATATTGCAATACTGAACCAAATACTGACCATAGCTAGTTGTCTGATGAAATCTGTACTTACTTCATAAATCTAATATTACATCACACACAGCTCTTTTTACACATGGAAAAAGCACTACCGATTGGTTTTCAAATTTAGGAATAAAAGATTCAATCAGGATATCAGCAAGCCAAAATTTAAGTTTCACAAGTGTACTGGTATATGTGCCGTTGTCTGTACAAAAAATGGAAATTACAACAAGAGAATCAAAATCACAGATACAGAATGCCATCATTTCTCAGTATAAACAACCAAACCATTGACAGAGAAGTCATCATGTTGATAAACTTGGTGCAAGTTAATGAGAGAAGATAAACAGATTAACAGACCTAAAATGTACTATCTTGGTGTACAAAACAACCACAGTTCCCTTTTCTGTTTCTGTGTTTTACAGGTACACTGTACAGTATGGAATACCTCAGTTTTGACAACAACCTAAATGACTTATTCTGTGTGAAAACATATAAAACAACCCTTGTAGTATTCTTCTGCAACAATGACATAATATGGGAAATATTCCAACATCTGTTTTAAGTTACAACTGGACATAAACTGAGCTACGCTGGTTAAATGTTTGTCATTGAAGTCACCAAAAAAGGAAACATACATGTGGTACCAAGATGTATTTTTATCATGATTTCCTATATCTTTCTTTCAAATAAATATTTACTTTCTGGGTGTAATATTCAGGTTTCCAATTCCTGCCTGTCCCCTGTATGCTAACAGACATTGGAACTTATCTCGACATGACTTTTCATCAAAGACAGAGACACAGACAGCAATATATAAAACCTTTTGTTAACAGTGACACACCCTGTGGGGCTGACCTATAAAAATGATGGGTTTCTATAGCAAATAGCTTTATGCTATCATGGCAAATTTTTACTCCGGATAAAATACACTCTGTGATAATTCCAATTGCATCATTAATTTTTTATTAATTTCCTCTTCGTAAATCAGAATTAAGTGGTCTCACCCTAACATAGTACAGCTTATAATAAACTTGATATCGCACACAACAGAAAGTTGAACATGATTGATGGCCGTGAATATGTGTAGACCAACCTCTGTTAATTAACCTGGAAATGGGAGAGATGTGTGAGACTATTTACGTTAACTGACCATTATCAAAAAATTTTCCCTGCCGATTTATACCCTTGGATGGAATGATGTGACCAGCATCACTAACTACAACTCGTATCCTTTCTTGTTATACAAACACTACACACGTCTTGCTACATCAAATATACTGGTATCTACCTCATCAATACATCAATTTGACATGTCAAAATTAATCCTACACTTTTCTAGCATGTGAACGCCTAAATGAAGGTCACTGAAAATCAGTAACTTTGCCATCTTTCAGCCAATATTGGGGTATATGAGGGCAATCAGCTGACATAAGATAATACAGCATGCAGGGTGATATGACAGATACGTTAAAAAATGTTGTAAATTAGAAGTTACACCCTACAAAGTGATGCAGCTTGATATGAGTTTGTTTGTTTGTTTGTTTGTTTACTAATTTATTTGTTTGTTTGTTTGTTTGCGTATTCACAATGATGCAGCTTGAGGTCCACTGACAACAGTTTATTTGGTATGCAAAGTTTCGGTGTTTCAGATCAATTCAGTAGAATGCAGTTTGACTTCATGTACAGTTCACATACGAAAATACGAAAAGATTTAACACTATAAACATTCAGAAACCATGTTTCTAAACCAATGTCCAGCATCAACCTTTTTTATATACTAAACACGTCAGACGATGGGTGCAGCAGTATTTGACTTGCAGGCCATTAGCCAGCATTGTTCACTGCTCAACGTACAATGATGTCTTTTTACTGGTGTAGAGTGGATTGCCAAACAAGTATGTGGACAAAACATGAAGGGGTTAATATACTCTGATGACATCAAGAAAGGGTATCTTCTTGAGAAATCTTGCTTTATGTGGTCAGAAAGTTCACACTTAGTTCAGACAGACCAAGGATTCCTGACCCTTGACCTAACCTTTGTGTGTCAATGCAGGCTCACCAATGGGTTCAATTACTACAAGTGACCAAGTGGATCAGTGAGAGAAGTCATTTGGGGAAAAACATCAGTTTGTTTGATCAGATGATATGAAACATGTTCCATAACTGCAACTTGACCCTAGTTTCTGTGTCACCATCCTCTTTACTGATTGGTTGAAGTGATCATTCACAGGATCCGAAATGCCAATCTGAATTTTATGAATTCATGCACTCCTTTTATATCCTACTCAGCTAAAGTTCCACATGGCCATGTTAATCCATTTACAGGCAATACATTGGAATGTGCAAGGATACAGATATCCTTGCAGCCAATAAGCAAAACTATTTCATATTTATACATTTGGCAATCAAATAATATCTAATCTGATTGGTTGAAGGTACTGCAGGTCCTACACGCACCGGTATGTGACAATTTACTAATAAATATGCGGTATACCCCATCAAAGGTTTAAAAGACAATAACTTCCCATATTTAGAGTTAACCCAGATTGCTATCAACTCAAACATTATCACTGTCATCTAGACTTGGTTCAAGTCTGTGATTTGTGAATGTTTGAGTGGAGTGAACGCAATGATTTGTATTCTGCTTTCATGTGAAACGCGCGCGTGAGTGGACGCGATGAGTAGGGTGAACGCGATGAGTGGAGTGAACGCTATGCAGCGGAGTTTCACCCGGAATCACAGACTTGGCTTTCTTGCACGATTTGCGTTGCTATAAATTATTCATGAGATGACGTTTTCTTTACTCATATATTATTCATAAGATGACATCACTAAATTTTACACATTGGGAGGAGTTATCAATTGACCCAAACGAGACGTGCATAAAACTCACATGGCGTTGTTGACAAAATGTCGAGTGCGATCAATCCCACAAAAGTCAGCACGACCTCTGTTGTATCACCGAAAACGCGTGAAAATATCTGTGTTGTTTGTGGGGCCCATGTTGCAAAATGCGAAAATCGTCGCCTGTTATTCAAGGATGGAAAAAGACACCGTCCTTACAGTTGTAGCCTGTTCTCTTACGTGCCCAAAGCGATGGAAATCAAAACTATGTGGGGCGACTTCGTATGTCAGTGATTTTCCGCTGCCGGTTGGTGCGCAGACGAACACATCTTTTCCCTCAATGTAACTCTCAACAAGCTTTCTTTGGTAATCTCGCATGATTAGCGATGGTCGACCGATAAGTTGTAAAACGCAGTTGATGTACGAACTTGATGCCATTATTCGCCCAGATATAAAACGTACTCGATGTCTAGCTTTGCACTGAGATGACAACAAACTTTTGAATGCATGCAGAGCATGCGTTCTTCTTATTGGCCAGAATAACGGCGGGGCTGTCAATCATTTTGTATTGGCTCTACGTCACTGTGTACACAGTCCGTCTCACCGCCTGTACTTGCAAGAAGTCCAAGTCGGTGAATCCGGCAGAAACTAACTCACTACTGCGCAGACTCAAACTCGACGCATTCAATAGCTGGGAAAACCTGGCGTGAGCTGCCAAATTCCGGATAGGTTTGTACGAAATAGGAGAGACACAAGAGAAACTATTATAAATGATTTTATTTTTTTTTAATTCACCGACTTGAACCAAGTCTAACTGTCATCCAGAAAGAATTAATTGCCATCCCCGCCCTTAAAAATAAACTTTTTTGTTATCAGAATAGGTCACATTATAACTTCACAAGTACAGATGACTAACAATGTACATGGCACATCATCAAATATCTGGACTGTAAACACACAGGGTACTGCATCAAATTATGATCAGTGACACTGAAATTGACTGACACACATTTGCTCACCATGTTTTTCAGTCACCATGTTCTGTTTACCTTATGATAGATGCTATGAAGATACTTTGCTCCTACATACATGTATTGATACAGATAAGCTGTTTAGTTACACATTAACAATAATTTTAGATTTTGATATTGGTCGAAAAATTCCTGAAATTGGATGTCCCTTTAAAACCTATTAAAATGCATACAATATTTTATAATATATATATATATGTTTCATGTGTAGCGGTACATGTTAATATTGTGCCTTTATTACATAATCTTATTTCATTTCCACTCATATTAAAAATATATGTTTGCACTGCTTCTATGTCATACAAGCCGGTTTATCTTTGAAAGGTCAAAGAGATTATTTCCCAGTTTCATTACAGCTTGTTACCGACAAAAATCATGCTCGGCTTTCACAACGCGAACCATACTGGGGGTTGTTATTACATTTTGAAGAGAATGTACGGCCGCCATGTCTGCCCATCAGCTGTATACCACAACGCATACCATGCATTATATTCTGGGATCATCTGCAGGTACAAGAACTTAAATTGGGGCAACTCGCTGCAGAATGTGATAGAAAGCTGATTATAGGTTCAAGCATAGACTCGAGGGTCCATGGTTCAAGTAGTTTTGAAGAGTCTGAAATATGTGTGAGCTAATATATGTAACTATGGTTGAAATTTCACTTTATTCTGTACCCTGGTAATCATATTGCATTTGAGAAATGCGTATTTTAAAATTGAGTTGTCATGTGGTGCTAACACATCATATTACGTGTTCAATACAAGTTGATTGGCACGGTAGAGGATACTTAATAAGAGGCAGATGCACAAGGATTGCAGGCCTATTTTATTTAATAGTTTCTATTCTCTGAAAATTCCACAATAGTAGTCTGTATCTACAGAGTTTAATTGTGGTTCTATAAGCCCCATAATACTCAGTAATTTGACTTGTCAAAACAGATGGATTAAAGACAGTCACAGCTGTATTGTTGAATGAGCTCAGTCATTTTTGGATGGCTACATATAAAATGTATGATACCATATTTTACAACTCACAGTGCCTCTGGTTATAAAAGCAGAACAGCTTTCAAGCAAGCACGCCTGATTACAACATCATACAGATTTTCAACCAATAAACATACATCTGTACACAATCACTTACAACATCATCGTACAGATTTTTATCCAATAAAAATATATCTGTACACAATCACTTTTAACGCATGTATGCATTCTAACGTTGAATTTATATACAGGGAAGTAAATTAAGCCATGATTATAATACTTAAGCAGAATTTCTCACTCTCTTCAAAGTACATCAGGAAGAGATTGTAAATACAAACAACTGCTCATCAAACTTGCAGGTGTCTTGAATGTAATATTAGGAAAAATGTCAAAGACTACAGAAAACAATGGAATAACTCTTATCCTGCTAAGTTAATATGTCATCATTAGGTAAACGATGTTAAAACCAGTCGGGTATACACATGTCCCATATGTTGCACTTCAAGGTAGATCACACCTCTGGGACAGATATTCGGACTCTCAAACTTTTACAATTCTTTTCTGATCTACCACTTGTGGGGGTTCATTTTAAAGCTCTGACATGGAGAACGAACAACTTTCACTGGCTTAGCTTTTCTAAGATCGAAAATTTTATTTTTCCCCAGAGAGTTAACACAGGGATGGCGGCCATTTTGGATTTACAATATTGGTAAATTTTGGGTTATTTGTTTCTCTAGTACTAAAATTTGCATGGTGACCCTTGATGTCTATTCTCGATTTTGAAAGAGAACGGTTGAAAAGATTCCTTAAGGACAGTTTGAGCAAAAGTTTAAGTCTTTCACTTTCGAGGCACATACTACCTTAACAAAAACTTTAACATTCAAATGCCCCAGGCCCTAAAAACATACGGTACCGGTACATAAACCTGCTGTCAGCATACAGTGCAAAGTAGGTGAAAATACATGTAGGTTTTGACTTTATACTGACTTAGCAAATGAGGAAGTAACTAGCCTGGCAGGATAAGAGTTAACGTTTTAAAGTACTGAGGATAAATGTGGTAATTGTATTTGGTATCATCATACACATTCAACAACAAAAATACAGATGCTCTTGTTAGCTAGACATAATGAAATTGATAGAAAGAAATTTTTGTGGTTTTAACCACGTTGCCTTGAAGACTTTGAGAAAAGTAAAAAAATATTATTCCACCTGCCACCACTTGTATCTTTGAAATCCAAAAGATAAACACAATATTCAAGGCCTGATTAAACAAATACGAAAGCAAATACGATCTGCCACATCAACACCAGAGAAAAACTCAAACTTCCAAAAAGTTGTACCGTATTCTCAAATGGTGTTCAAAGGAGACTTCAATCATAGACCCTCGTTTTTCTCGAGGGTTTATGCTTTATACAACGTGTACAACCATTTCAGTCATACACATATACAGAATGCACCCTTCAACAAGAGTGTCTATGAGTCTGAAAAGAATATGACAGCTTTTACAGGACAAAATGGCAGCTTTTCAGTATCAAATAAAATTGTACTACTGTATCTTGTGTGCTGCAGTTTGCACTCTGTGACAGCAGACGCCAACTCATTGATTAACCTTTATTTCTGTAAGATAACATGAATTATGTCATCGCTCCCATACTCTTATCGATTACCCAGAACTATGTCGTCACTATCTGCCTCTTATTAAAAAAAAAAATCTGCCTCTTATTGATTACCATGAATTATGTCATCATTCTCCGCCTCCTTACTCTCTGTACATGTTGGTGAATTGACAATACATTTTGTCAAGTTGTCTTTCAGTGCTCTTTTCATGGTTCTTACAAATGTAACAGACTGCTAAAATATACCAAAATAGTCAAAATGACACCGCAAATCTGTGACTATATGTAATGAATACTAGTATTGTTCCAACACGTCAGTTGTAAGCCTCATCCCTGACACATTAGTTTCAACGACCGTTTTAATTCTCTGTCTACATAAACTTCAACCGTCATTGATATTTTACGGAAAAAACACTTGAGATGAGAGGTGATTTTGTAGCTGTGTAAGTATCATTCATTCTCTATCTCTCCTCGCTCAACAGCTGAACCATTTTCGGAATTCAGTTCATCTCAACTATGGTCCTAGTCCTCTTTTCAAAAAGGTCATGACCTTTCATCTTCTCTACACTGTCATCTGCAGTGATAAAGTCATTCAGCCTGGATAACTGGGTATCATTTTTTTTAATACTTCGATTAGTTTCATCCCTTCATTTCATTAGAGTTACGTGACTTAAATCATCAGTTGCTGGACGCATTTGTACTTCTGTTAAGATGGCCAGCCTGGCGACAATCTAAATCTCGTTACTTTTATGAATTACTATTCTAGGAATCACAGTTATCATTAAGCTCTGCCTCTTGAATAAGAAGCTGAGAAAGCAATAACTAGTCTTTAGATGTTCTTACACAAAGCCAGTACAGAAATGTAGCTCAAACCGCAGTTTACGTAAAGGTAACTCAGACATGCTCAGATAGCTCAGACATCCTTTTCTCAGACATGCTATTCTCATCTTATGCTATTTATGATATATGACTGCAGTTACTAGTTTGATGGATAGCAGACATGTTCTATTTTGGTTTGCAATATGAACAAACAAAGCTGTTTTTATATTAGACCCGTTTCAAAAAACTAACGGGACAAACGGAGACAAACCTAGAGATACTAGAATGTGAATATGTGCTCTTTCCTGTTTAAGTAGCAACACAAAAATGTGCATGTATACGTACACATCCAGTTGCAAATATGCAAGGGTTTCTTGTAGACTCAGGGCTGCATCTTGTGGAACTTGGTACAGATAATAACTTACGTGTCCTTTACACATCCCAGAAGGATACATGCTAAAGGCAAGTTGACAACGTGATGTGTGTTGATCGCAATGTGTCAAATAAAGTCTTGTATGGCTACCAGTAATTTTACAGGAATATTGAACAAGCAGAGAATAATCTCTTCCGATTTATAAATAGATTTAAAAACATCCATCTTGTAAAACCACAAATCTGATCACCTCCCCTATATCTGGCTAAATATTATACAATATTTCATTATAATCTTGCATAACAGCTAGAAACAGCCAACCAATCAGAAAGAATCTTGCAGCCCTTGCAAGAATAGGAATTATAAGGTGTGGTATGGAGTGTAGGCTGTTCCACATATCAGATACAGACATGTTCACTATCTCTACATCTGATTTTCATCAAGATTGTTTTACCCTTGGTGAAAACCACTTGATTAAACCTGTCACTGCTGGTATCAATATCAAGTCCACAGACCCTTTTGGACAATCTTTGACATACAGAAGAAACCTGTGCATGCATGAATACATATCCTACGGGAAACATGATACCACTGTGTTGAAAATATACTGGTATCAACCTACACAAATAGTGATGTAGAAATAGAATCCTGATATATGCTTTTCTGCTTTTTTTGTACCAAGTGTTCAAATTTTATTCTAAATTATATTTTTTCAACCATCGGTGTTGCTAACCTCACAAAAAAACATATTTCAGAAATGAAATGCAAAGTTGTTGAACTTAGACATTCTCATCAGATACACATCCTTTGCATGCCACTATCACTTTCATGGTGGACGGGGGTTCATGGGTCATAGTGCATTGAACGGGTACTGAAGGTTATAGCCGAACAGACAGGCTGACAACTGCACAGTTTGTTGCCATTAAATTACAGCAGTGAGGCATGTCACTGGCAAACCCAACTGCTGCTGCGTCCACAGAGAGCCTGTCATCGCATCATCTGACTACAGTTTGACGTTTATGGAGGTTCAAAAGAATGTGACGATGATTGATAATGCCTAACTGAATGAATTAACTTAACTTAATTAACTTATTTTCAATACACTTCACATTTGAGCAAATTGCTGGACGAAAAGGTTACCAGTAATATCCACATTTTCATTTTGGAAATTTAAAATGGCATACCAGAAGAAGATTAATTTAATACTGAATTAATTTGGCTTTCTTAGGGGATCCTCTCATAGTTAACAAAAATAAGACCCCCTATGTTATGTTGCTTTGTTTAGAGGACCCCAGTAATCTTCAGTCTTGCCTTCATAGCATTCAAGTGTTTTTACACATGTTACATACATATTCAAATTTACAAGTTTCTATTGTTGTTTTCTTGAACCGTTACGTGTACTTCTAATAATGCATGACTTTCTATTTTGAACTGTGCTCTTTCAACAAAGTTTGTTGTACTTGCAAATATTTCTACGGTATATAAATTCAATAAATAAACACTTATCGTTCAACAGTGCCCAGACTACTGGCATATCTCATTAATCATATGGAAGATATGAAGCCACACTGGTTGACCCTTTAACCCAATATTCCTTTCCATGGTTCAGCCCGACCCCAATTGTTTTAAATGGTGAGTGAGGACCAGTTTACACAGAATAGGGGTGTGAAAGGGTTGGCTTTTCTGCCTCGTGATAGCTGGTGGGTGAAAGTCTTTCTGTTCTAGCAAAAAGGTGAATTGATGGAAGAAATAAAGTCACAGCTTACAATTCAATATTATTTTTGCCTATATCATCACTGAAACTTCCATAGACCTGCATTATACATGATGTCCCATATATCACTCTGCTACACTGGATATGTGACTGTTACATAACAGTTCTACCTTGACAAATCACAGTGCTTTACTTGATGGACCAAATCAATAAATCACACTCAATCATCAATAACAGGTTCATATTCTCTAACTTCAATATATTGTACCTGTAATACTAGTGATTTGCAATTAGAAATCTATCAAACTTTATCAATGTGCAATTTCAGTAAATGGATAATGAAAATCATTCAGACGAAATATTAAATTCATATCCAAGCAGAAAATATGATTTTATGTCTCTTGTTATATAATGGCTGATTTCCATAAGCAGTTACTGATAACAAGCCCTGTGACCCATTATTCAAATGTAATTATATAGGTAACAACAAAATTTACGTTGAATTTCATTTCATATAACATTACATCAAAATCTTTGAAGTATGTAATTTACATTTTGCAATATTTAGTAATTTTTAATGCAAATTTATGTGGTACTGCAAGCTTGATCAAGCATGAAAATATATACTGGTTAAAATTTCACAGCAGTTTTATGAAGCGACCATATGTTGTCGTTCATGATAAGACAAGTACAAACACGTACAAAACAAACAGGCAAATGATACACAGTACACTGCAAAATGTCCTTTAGTACCAGTAGTTTAGAACAATCTTATACAATCATTATCATAACAACAACATTACAGTGATCTAACACATCACCATCATAAACATTTTGTCCACATTACATAGCCTCACTTCGTAAAGAGCCATGACATGCACACGCATCATTGCTACATAGTTTCAGCTGAGTCAGCTAATTCTGTGCCGCCATCCAGGCCTCACTTGCACATTACAGATATTTCTGGCAGCAATAACTTTTCCTTATTTGTACATCTATAACCAGCTCACAAAATGAATGGTACATATCATAAAGGAATCTCTATTACCCTGTTACTTTGAAATACACAACCACTGTATTAGACACACTACTCTTCACCATTTAGATTCTTGTTTGAAGTATTTTGTAGGTAATCCAAATATAATTTGTAACAGATGTAAATGCGAAAATGTAAAAATACCGTCAATGACGCTGTACCTTCTCTAATGTGTGGCCAGGTCAGGTAATTGGTTGTTGGCATGGAGTTGTTGGTAAATAGTTGATGATGTAGGGGCATGAGGTGGGATATGGACCCAAAGAACCCAAAAGATGATTAAATACATCAATCAAAAATTCTAAGCTACAGTATAAACTGCCTAAAGATAGTTCAATGTGGAAACAAGCGACCTAGCGGCCGATATAGCTCCGCTGTGTTTATGTACAGAATAACTATTTTTGACACATGTTGATGAAGAAGGGTGGAAATCTTTGATAGCTCGATGCAGTGGCCAGAAAAAAGTGGCTAAAATAAGCTGCAAAAATATGCAATTGAAGATTTCATCATACTTTGAATGTATCACATAGGATCATCCCTAAGAACATGTCAACCAAAGCTATCTGATGAGTAGTTTTTGAGAATAAATTTTTTGACCAAAAATGGCAACAATTGCCCCCAAAAGTAAAAATTGCAGATTTCATCATAATTTCAAAAGATCAAATTTAGTCCATCTATAGAAACCTGTATACCAATTTCAAAGCTGTTAGACAAGTACTTTTTGAGAAACGCATTTTTTGACCAAAAATAGGAAAATTACCCCAAAAATTCAAAATTGCAGATTTCATCATCATTTCAATAAATATCATTTAGTTCATCTATGGAAACCTGTATACCAAATTTCAAAGCTATCAGATGAGCAGTTTTGAATATACACATTTTTTGACCAAAAATGGCAAAAATTGCCCCAAATATACAAAATTACAGATTTCATCAGAAATTCAATATATATTACTAAGCTCATCTGTAGAAACCTGTATACCAAATTTCAAAGCTATCAGACCAGTACTTTTTGAGAAACATATGTTTTGACCAAAAATGGCAAAAATTGCCCCAAAATTACAAAATTGTAGATTTCATCATAATTTCAATAATTATTATTTAAATCATCTGTAGGAACCTGTACACCAAATTTCAAAGCTATTGGATGAGTAGTTTTGGAAATACACATTTTTTGACCAAAACTGGTAAAAATTGCCCCAAAATTACAAAATTGTAGATTTCATCATAATTTCAATAACTATCATTTAGTTAATCTGCAGGAACCTGTATACCAAATTTCAAAGCTATCGGATAAGTAGTTTTGGAAATACACATTTTTTGACCAAAAATGGCAAAAATTGCCCCAAAAATACAAAATTACAGATTTCATCAGAAATTCAATACATATTACTTAGTTCATCGATAGAAACCTGTATACCAAATTTCAAAACTATCAGACCAGTACTTTTTGAGAAATAAATTTTTTGACCAAAAATGGCAAAAATTGCCTTAAAAATGCAAATTTGCATATTTCTGCACAATTTGAACAAATCTGAAATAGATCATCCCTAGGAACCTATGTACCAAATATCAAAGCTATCTGACTGGCAGTTTTGAAGAAGAAGATTTTTAAAGATTTTTTTACAAGAAATGACAAAAATTGCCTTAAAAATACAAATATGCAAATTTCGCCACAATTTGAACAAATCTGACTGAAGTCACCCTAAGCAAACTGCATATCAAATTTCAAAGCAATCGGACAAGCGGTTTCAGAGAAGAAGATTTTTTTACCAAAAACACCAAAAAATGCCCCAAAAATACAAATATGCAAATTTCACCATGATTTGAACAAACTGAAGTGAGGTCACCTTAAGTGAACTGCATATAAAATTTCAAAGCAATTGGACTTGCGGTTTCAGAGGAAAAGGCAATTGTTGACGGACGACGACGGACGACGGACGACGACGACGACGGACGACGACGGACGACGACGGAAAATCAACCTATTTGATAAGCTCCGCGTCGCTGACAGCGGAGCTAAAAAAGTTAAATAATTCAGAAATAAGAATTAACAGTCCAAAATAGTAATGACGCACTTCCCTACTGACCTGAGTGCATGTGAAATACACAACCTGGCATCTGTAAATTAAATGTATACCAAGTGATCATTTTAAGTTACTTTTAACTGTTTTTAATGGATTTTCCAAAGAGTCCTGTGGAAATGATGAAAAACGCTTATCTGGTCTTGTGTTTGTAAAACCTCATGGCTGATAATTGTCATAGTATTGAAAAAAAATTGAAAGTGAAGAAATTACTGTTTTTAATAGGCATATTTTCCTTGAAATACATGACCGTGTAAAGAATATATGCTAAAAGTGTTTAAGAGTAAATTTCTTTTCAAAAAATAATTTAATCTGTGACCAAAGGATTTTTATTCTTTGAGTTTACAAATTCAAACATTGCAATTTGTTCAATCATCTTGTTCAGTGCAAAATTTATAAAATGACTGAAAAATAAAAAAATTGGCAGAATTACAGTCTTTGTGATGTAAAATTATGGGTTGACATCACGATAATTGTTAATCTGTTCAAAGTACTACTATACTATAATTTAAAAAAGAAAAGTTCATGCAGAAACGGTAACATATATTGTCCGCAATGTAGTGTTAATTTTGACTTTACATCAAAATATGCCTTTGCTGGATACCAATATATAGGGCGAAATATTAAAATCAGCCATGTTCAGCAAAATCCACACAACAGCATTGATCCTTTTCTAATTTGATTTGCTTTGCTTATATGTTATCCTTGTATGACAGTCAGTACAATATGGAACTTGAACACAACACAGTGAATAAGTATGCTGTAAATGAAATGGTGTGGCTGCATCCCGGCAGCAATAAGAGTGCCTTTGTCTCTCACCCCTCATTTCCAACCTGTCCCATCCCTGAAAAAATAGTTTGGTCTTATATTTATAATAATAATAATTTCTGTATTTGTTAAAATGTGCGCATCTCAAAAACTTTTGATCATAAACATTTTCATTGTTTTTTATAGCTGACCAGTCAGTTAACCTGTTTATTTTGAATATTTGCGCATTTTTCCTCAGTATTTGACATTTTCAGAATACCTTCTTATTCAATTTGTCATTTTCTAAAAGTTAAAATGCTCCTTTGTGTGGTCAAGCTTTCCACAAGCATCAAATGTGGTACTTCATATA
Organism: Ptychodera flava; assembly: GCF_041260155.1. Lineage (NCBI taxonomy): Eukaryota > Metazoa > Hemichordata > Enteropneusta > Ptychoderidae > Ptychodera > Ptychodera flava. Next base: position 14,801,103 of record NC_091938.1, on the reverse strand, counting down.
GGAATGTCTGCCTCTAGAGGGCGGGCATCATGAACAGTGTTTGTTAGTTATTTCCTCCACATAAACTTCTGATTGTACTGTAAACATTGAACATGGCCGACGTCCGATTTTCCTGTCTAAAACTTTCACTCATTTTCGTTCATATGACTCTGAAACTCCAGGAAACGATTGGGAAGAAAGAGTTATCTTGAAATATTGAGTACTCGCCGATATTTTGCAAAATTAAATGAGAAAAAATGCAAGGAAATGCCGACAGGCTTACACAATGACCGTTTTCAGACTCAGAGGCATATGATCATCTGCAGATTATGCAACAGGCCCATATCACGTGAGGCCATGAGGGGATATCCACGCAACTCAGTACCAAACACTAGCGCACACAGAGTGAGCAAACACAAAGTGAGTACCCCTAACATCAGCTCAGTAGTCTGTAATAGATCGTAGTCAACTAAGAACCTTGGAGAAAGGCTTAACACTGTGGCTATGCCGCTAAGTCCCTTTTGATTTTTGTCACAGCTCAAAATCGTTCTCCTGCACCTCAACCTGAACCATGAACACCCCCACCACTTTATGATATGACCCATCACAATGGCATGACGTCAACGGATCTTGACAGACGGAAGTATTGACAGACGGAAGTAGTTGACACCAGCATACTGGTTTTTCAACTCTAATACCTTCTCTGTCTATAAATAGACACGAGAAGGTAAAAATACAAATTAGATTTTGCATAATACACACACACAAACACACACACACACACAAACACACACACATATATATATATATATATATATATATATATATATATATATATATATATATATATATATATATATTATATATATATATATATTATATTTATGCAAAATTTTATATGAATTTCATATATATCTCTATCTATATATTGTATCTCTGCAAAATTTTATTTGAATGTTACATATATATATATACAAAACACAAATACATATATATATATATATATATATATATATATATATATGCAAAATCTATCTATATATAGATATGTAAAATTTTGCAGAGATATAATATATAGATAGAGATGTAAAATTCATAAAATTTTGCATAAATACAATATTTCATTAATTTATATATATAATATTTATTAAACTTACTTTTGTGTATATGAATATACGTAAGTATGCTTGTATACTATTCATTTTTTATTTATATATTTATTAATTTATTTGTTTGTTTGTTTGTTTGTTTCAATACTCCTAATCTTAGCTCGGACACACAACCACACCACTCTGATGACACATTAAAAGTTATGTCACAGTTTTGTTTTAAAATCATAACCAGCTGTAAAGTCGAAATTCAAAGTGGGTAAAATTTTATCACCAGTCATCTATAAATTATATGTATGTCTGCTTTCCTTCCACTTGTACACGTGAACACCAACGCACTACAGCCACACCTAAAGACATAGGCATAACAGATCACAAAGTCCTTGTTTGGAAATCAAAACTATTCACTGTAGTTTTTTTGAACCCAAATACCCTGGACAGATCCTACACAACCGAAACTTGAGAATTCTATGCTCTGGGGACCTGATCCTGGGCTGTCTAAATACGAAACATGAACCAAACAATTAGTCTACACACATTTGTACACACTTCTCCTTAACCCCTCATTCACATTTTTTTGTATAGGCTTTTAACAATGTAACTTAAGGCTCCTCAGATTTGAACCCAGTCTAATAGGATGATCTGCAGATAATTTGGATATGAACTGTAACAACTGATGTCACCGATTGCATGATAAAGGTGTGTGTGACTATGGCAGTAGAACTATGCTATCATTTCTGTATTGCGGCGTGTGATCGATTTAGAATTTCAGTCTGTAGCTACAAGGGCAGTCCCAGTGATGAGCTGGTAAAATAACCACCGTTCCTAACTTGAGTCATTTTTATGGACATGCAAGTCCCTTGCGTAGCAACCATCTTTGCCAACAGAAATTGCAAGCTATTTACATGTAAAAATGATGACCAAGAGACTGCAGCCTAGAAGCTGGCAGGTCATTTTGTTTTTTGGGGGTTTGCTATGGTCACAAAATGACCAGCTAGAATCTAGACTAGAAAGACTGCAAATCACCTCCTAAATAAATGCATGATTACTAGAGACTACAGCATCACTGATTTCTGGTCTGAACTTATCTCTCACAAGTACAATCCAAATTTATGTGTGTTGGGTTAGCTTATAAATAGTACACATTTATTTTCTGGTACCTGCCATATAAGTTTTTTGATGAGAAAATATACGCTGTTTAAAGACAAAGGGCCAAAATGTAACAAGCGGCTGTCAACAGTCTACTGGTGATGAGACTGTCCATAGTGAAATGGGTTGAAAAATAATGTTATTGATATGAAGGTTTTGCTAAAACGTGTCATAGCTGAGCTATCAGAGTAAACAAATTGTGCAAATATTGTCATTGAGTGACTGTGAGTGTCAGTCTCATTTCATCCTACTTCAGTCACATCTCATGCAGTGAACACGAAGAGCACAGATTGGTTCCATGTGACCTCTGACCTGTCAATTACACAACAGTTCAAATGGAGCATTTCCTTTCCACTCTTTCCCCTATTTTTTTTTCCACTGGGGTTTTTTATGGCTTGCATATGTGGATAGGGTTACTGACATGTGAAAATGAGTGTGAAATGAAGTCAGTACACCCACACAGTAAAAGGCCATAAAATATTCCACACATTTCAGCATTTCAAACCATGGATCTCACATCATCAAACTGTACTTACGACCAAACTGCAGTGGTCAAACACCATACATGACATAAAGTTTTGCAATAACTCCTCTGATATCACATTCTCCAACAGCAGTAACGGGTATAATTGCCTAGGTTATAGCTTTGTTAGTATGCTAACCGACTGAAAGCCACATTTCATATACATAGAGGTTTTAAGTTTACCTACAGTTATTTTGTTATCATTTATTTCTTTTATATTGATGTACTCGGATTTATATACCTTTCTCACCTTTTTGGTTTGTTTTCCTTCATAATTATGTACTTGCTTTTAATTCATTCACCCATTCATTCAGTTATTCATAAATTTTTCCTTTTTTTTTTTTTGATTTCCCTTGGTCACACACTGGGTACTTGTGAGGCAAATATTAATTCATATCAAAACTGCCACCAGGTAACGTCTCTGTGTTAAAAGCAATGAAATGAATGCGATGACATTTCTTGCTGTGGCTTGTCTCATATAACATATACTTGATCTCTTCAGTGTCCATATACTCAAAGTCACTTAAAATTCAAGGAGTTTCCAGGACTTTTCCAGCAATTTCAAGGGCTTATTTAAGTCAAAAATACCATTTTCAAGATGTCATTTTTAGAATATCATTGCATACACAATTTTCAATATTTTTACAATATCATGACTGATCATAATTCAATATTGAAAACTGTAGGTGAATTATCAATTTTCCAGAACTTTCAAGGATTCCGTTTCACAAGGACTTTTCCAGAACTTTTTAGGAGGCTTTAAAATTAAAAGACTTTCCAGGATTGAATGGACCCTGTTTGTTTCACAATAGTGGCAAGACCAGAATTGCCAGAATTGTCTTGTACACTAGACAGGTTTCGAACAAATAGTACAGGAATTAGAAAGCCAGACTGGTCAGATTTGGTAGCACGGCACAGTCAGCCATGTTGGATATCATGTTAGCTGCTCAAATGATTTCATCATATCGACATATGTCTGGACTTCTTCCATACCCTGACTGATGAGAATTCCTCAACTCAGAGTTCACAACCTGTGATATTCAAGCCTTCAAATGAACTCCGACACTTCTGATCAGTGACTTCCGACCTAAAAACCTTTGTGAACTGAGAATAACCAAGCCTTACAAAGTATCACAAAAAACAAAGGATAAAGCATAACAATGAAATAAAATGTCCATGATTGCCCACTTTGTTTGCCAAACAATAACGTTGGCATTTTTGTCAGTAGAGAATTGTTCATTACTCACAGAAACAAAAACTGTTATAAATTTTACAATGTCAAGAACAATGAAATGAAGCGAAACAAATTGAACAGCATGACAGAACAAATCCCTCTACAGATAATCTGATCTGACCAATCATGCTTTTTCGCTTGATCCTGACACCTAACATTGCAGCTTAGTCATGACATGCATCACTTATGATAAATGCTGAAATTCAACGAAGAGATATTGATGAAGCATTGGTTTTGTAAGGGTATTACGATTGGTTGAGATTGATTGCATCTTCTGAGCTAACACGCCAGGTGTCTTAGGCTGAAGTTATTTTTAGATACTCTAATTCCAACTTCCCCCCAGAGGATGTGGTGAAAATCTGTGATGAGTTTGACACCATTACAGTCCAACTCAGGAACCCTCAATCTGTCATTGTGTGATGACGGTTGTAAAGCAACTTTCAGTTTCAGAAACAATTTACGACCTGTCAAGTGCGCTGTCCATTATCACTAAAAGCAGATGTCAGCATACTTCAATGAAGTGTACATGTACCTAACATATTTGTCCATCGCATTAATAGCAAATAAATAAATAAGTCTGAAATTGCAGGCAATTCCATAAGTTACAAATTTCTCATGAAGGAACAGATGCTAGGTTTTAATTTATGCAAGAAATTCATCATTATGCAAGTAAGATCATTCATAAAAATAATGTGATGAGTTTCACCCAAAGACTGAAGGTACAACAATGGTTACCCCCTTGACTGTTTGCAACCCAGACACAGCCCACCAACCAGTTAGAGCTGGGGTTAGGGGAAATGTCTGGCTGCAAAATGTCCAGGGGGTGTCTGTCCTAGAACAAATTTGTATGATAAGAACATGCATGAAAAGTGCAGAATGTGATCAAAAATACACATGCCCTAGGCTACAAAAATCATCCAATCTTGATTTCCTAAAAAAAGTATTTATTTATGCAGTCTATGCACTAGCTTTGCTTGAGTACATATACAATGTACATGTTGAAAAGTTAATAATTTCTTGTCAATTGAGAATATTCATCAGCCTAAAATCCTGTGTTCAGTTCTCCTATACATTTGGACTGAGCTGAGTGCTATTTTGATGTTAACCTTATTTTGGAGTTTTTGGTGTTTGCAAAGAAACATAGCCATCTACACATTCAAATCCTACTTTTGTCGATGAACACAGAGCTAGATTCCATGCACAACTTTGAATACTCTTAGTCACAAAAAATTTTGTGCACATGATTTTGAATTCAACTTTATTACATTGTTCATGATAAAGCATTTTCCACAATACACTTCAAATTTTATATCATGGGTATTGAGAAACTGTTCACAGACGAACAGACAGACATAAATAGAACCTCTGGCTCAGTACATGACTATTTTGCTGCAGAAAGGCCGGAATGGGTGGGACGACATGAAAGTTTAATTTCTCTGTGTGAAATCCAATGACTCAACTGAAATAAATGTAACTGCTAGAGCCTAGAGGAAACAGAATGCGATTTATATATAAACACCAAAGCATACATTTGTAAAATACGTAACTCATGATCATGAAGTGAAACTGAATAATGGAGACTTTCAAGAAACAAACCGATCTTTGCTGAGACTGAGAGCAAACAACCAGAGATATGGTAACAGTGGATACAAAGACCATGCACGTTCATAAAGCAGCTATCATTCAGCGCCATCATGTATAGACTTTGTGAAAATGAACAAGTTTTACCGGACGGTAATAATAAAATGCGATTTCTCACTCCGTATCTTAGTACACTTCCTTCCTCTACGTTGAAAAGGGCGCACTGCTAGCTAAGAACATGTGAAATTGTTTTACCATAATACATATTTCGAAACAACTGGTCAAAAGTTGAGAATAATCATCTGGCCCTGACAACAACTTACAAAACACATCTGTGAAATATTGTGTATTTTCACAGGTGACAAGTTCCCAAGACGTTCAGTTGCTTCTCTGAGAGCTTGCAATTGTGAGTTTGTAATCCATCTATTCATGTATCAAGACAACACTCTCACACTCTAAGAAGGCTACTTCCACATACTGTGAAGACGCTATTATATGAAGAGCATCCGGAGCTGTCAGTCACATCACTTTGTGTAATGATATTAACCACTAAACAAGCCTTTTCAGAGTTTAATAGAAATGGTTTTTCCTATCAATCGAAAATATTATCATATTAAACAAACCTAACATTCTTAATTTCAAACGTACGGATTGCATCATAGAATTCTGCATGCTGATCGTTCATCGTTTATGGTTGGTTGCTTGTTTGATTACCATAATATTATTGAAATCATCTGAATTAATGAAGAGTGTAATTTTGAAGTTTATCAAAGAAACATTTGTTACGTTGGACTACTGGACAGAATAGGTTTGATAACATATCTAACAAAAACAGCAATTGTGGGAGGTACATTCCACAGCGAGCAACTTTGTTGAAAATTGGTCTCTCGCTGAACTAAAAGCAATATGGCAAGACTATAGTAAGGCATGTTGCAAGAAAGAGTGGCAGACCTGAGACAGACTGGACCCATCTGCCTAACAGACTTAATTAATGCTTGTCTAAGGGTACCTTTTGCTGTAATAAATACAGAGATCCCCCTAGGAGAGTTGAATTGTACTGTACATGTAACGTAGCATGAGCCTAGTCTTTCCAAAAGAGAATTGATACAGGAAGTCGCACTACTTCTGAACCGCAATCACCTAAAGTGCCTCACACTACTCACAGTCACAGAACCCTTGTAAGCCAACGTCAAGTTCAAGACCACACTGCAATAAATATGACCTAACATTCTCCTCAAGATGTCCACATAATACTGCTGATTTCCACATAGATCCGTCAGGGATTCCTGGGACAATACTGACTCACATATTTATCTTACTTTAATCTATGGGTGTGTACTGTACTTAAAGATGTTTGATAGTGTGGTCTATGATTCATCACATGCCAGAGTACACACAGGTAAGTTTGTGGTATGTTGACATGGGTGTGGGTTAAATCCAGTCACCTGTATCACTCTTTAATCTCAACATTAAAAGATCAATGTACCTATTTCACGGTGACACCCAAATAACTAACTAACTCAAAACACATTTTATTTGGTACATTTATTGTATATATAACAAAAGGAAGTTTCAGAAATTCCTTGATGAGTTTAGAAACCTTGAATTGGACATCAACTCAGTTCCTCTGAGTTATAGGCCTAGTAAATTCGACAGTAAATTGGCCATCTTGCAAGATATAAGAACAAACGAGGTAAAGAAGTATCTCTGTTATGTGCTTGGTTTAGCTTCTTAAATTATACAGATACAACATATTGGATCTGACACAGACTGGCTCCCGTCACTTGGCTTTTCTTGGCAGCAGTTATTGGCTGGTCTAGGCCGTCGCATTCACCAAACAATTTACGCAACAGCGTACTGCTAACGCTAGTCTGCTGAAATTTATTTCATAATTATATTTTTTTGATATTTATATGCTCACATACTTGGAGCAAGTCCAGATCAAACCATCTTGTACTGGGACAATCCATATCCATGAACTTGGTAGAATCACAGAATACCTTGCTTCTTTGATTTCACAGGAGCACAAAATTTACTTTTACAAGAACAATTTCCATAAAAATACAATTTACTATCATAATTCACCTGCAGTGTCTGACCCCTTTTTCGACTCGCTATTCATGTATGCCATGCAGTCAGTGAATCCTTTCAGAACATCATGTAGTTTTTATATTTCACTAGAAATTAATCTGCCAGCTACATAACAGTTTTCAGTGAAATAACTCACTCACATAAGCTCCTTATCTCAACATTCTATCATTGCCATTTTGTATCTTGAATACGTTCATGCGGAAAATCATTATAAGCATTTTAGATGGAGTGATTTCAAACATCACGTCACAACAGCTTTGCACTGACAAGCTTTTTTCTGCATCACATTCACAGAATTTATACCAAGGGTTAGAGACACTTTACTTCTGTAGAGTATTTCTGTATGTAATTTTTATACACCACAAAATGATAAATGTTACAACCATATAAATTCAAACAAATCAAGGAAATTCATACCAATTAACAAACCAATCGATATAAATTCATGACTTCTGTGCTACAAAAAACGTTTTATTTTTGAAATATTTATTCAGCACGATTTCCTTATGATGTTATGCCTAATTCCCGCAGTTTGCTTCCACCTACGTTTACATGTTATGACCTTTGCACCTTGCCCCTCCCCTCCTCCAATCAACAACAACAATTCCTGCACTGGTTCTGACCATCTATGCATCAATTAATTAATCATCCCTTCAAATAAAATCATTCGTGACATGTCAGCTTACAAAGTTATTCAAGCCTATCCTCCAAAGCCCTGTGTTCCTCATCCACACACCTTTGAATAACTTCTCTATTTGTTGACGGCCTGGACTGTACTCAGAGCTGGGGGTCAAACTCCGTAACTGTCAACCTTCAGGTTTAAATAAATACTACAACAGTTGCAGACAATCGAAAAGTTTTCCATTGACTGACTTTGACTTTAGCCAATGGAAGGTCCATAAAAGGTTACAACAATCAGGATGACCTTGTTGCCATAGAAACACACATAAGTGTACAGACACCCGCACTATCAGCAATACCAAACCATCAATACAATTGACCATACACCACTATGCCCTCTGTTTTATGACACTTTTGAATACTTCGAGTCAATTTAAGAGATTTCAGGAAATTTCTTTGCATTAGTCTTGTACAAGTATATGTAATATGAAGAATTCACTGACTTGTATGGAGGAGGAATGTGTTGCATCAACTGCACATCTGAGTACACACTTCTAATTAACATGACAGCTATTCTAAACCCACTACTTGCTTTGGCATAACAACCTTTGAACCCTCTTGTGGATTTGGCAAGACCGCTTTTTTCACGACCTGGCAGATTGCACCCACAGATCACAACAAGGAGGTACCATTGGCGTTCTCAACATAATTACATCTGCACAACATTTGTGTCATTCTTGAAACCTGCACATCATACACACTGGTCTAGTAAAACTTATTTTTGTTCCTACATTTGAGATTATTTTTAATTCAAGCCAATCATCTACATGACCACGTGGTGATTGTCTCTCTGGAAGATCTATGTTCAAGTTCAATTGGTTATCTATTAGTCTTTCAAGAAGCCCTATATGTGACTGCACAAGTCTGACCCACTTGAGTTACAACTGTAAAAGTCATTGTAAGTTTTGTTATCAGGTATTATCTACAGATTCTATAGCAGGCTGACTGTCCTTCATATATGCAGCATACTAAACGAGAAAAAATAACACTTGAGATATATCTACTATGCAGTCACCAAACTGGCTGTTAACGTGTCGT